>NW_027468663.1:12742913-12747913 GCF_046254945.1 Alosa pseudoharengus | reverse complement strand
ATAAACTGATACTAGCGTTGTTGGATATTTAAGCTACTTATAACGAACTGACAAGCCTCAACCTTAAGTGCCCAGTATTTCGCTGGCTCGTGCTGCAGTCTGTTTAAACAATGGCGCTGCGTCGCAGACGTCAGCAATTATTAAAGCGATAGTACACTTGTAATTCGCGTCAGGCAACGCAGACAGCAAGGACCCTGATTGTCAACTCGTCCGGTGTCGATGGCCGACTATTCATGTAGCTTCTACAGGGTATAGCAACAAGCTAGTTCACTGATATAAGCTTGCAAATAAACTCAAGTCATTTTGGTTACAATGACTGGTTATTTGTATGTTTTAAAATTAGCACTTCGCCAGCAAGCAGTGCTTTGTGGGCAGTTGCGTTTGCTCTCAGGAGGCCCTCAAACCCCAGTCTACAGCCAGAATATATTAATGACAATCTTTGAACACCGGTCTATTGTTTCATTCCATGCCAACACCGACAGGAGGGAGTTTACAGTATTGCACTGTAAATAACTATTGTTTACAGCAAACCCAAAGCAGTTTGCCCAGACAGCCAGGAGATGGCAGCAAAATTCACTGCTTAACACTTGTGTTTTAATGTTAAGACACTACAAGCAATACTACAATTAGTGCTTTCCTGCACCACACGCTCCAGAGCGTATCACTCCGCTGCCTCAGCCACAGCCACGCCAGCGGCCCAGGTTCTTAACCACCGACTTCCTTCCCGCAGCATCTCAGCCGTACTTCCGGATCCGACTCCACTTCTTCAGACGGCCCCGGTAGCGACAGCGTCGCTACTCCCTCCGCCCCCTCTTCCCCTTCCCCACCCACTTCCCCCAGCCAGGACCCGGTCCAGGGCTGCCCCCCTTCCAGTCGTTCCGACGACTGCTCCCTCCCTTCCCCCTTTTTCCCCCTCCCCATTCCATTCCCGGAGTCACGTCTGTACAGCACGCCACGACTCACGAAGAGGCGTCCATTCAAACTCTCCTCGCTAGCTCCCTATTTTCATTACGAGTTAGCGAGCACCTGGTCTCAGCCGGCGCCGGTAGCGACAGCGTCGCTACTCCCTCCGCCCCCTCCTCCCCTTCCCCGCCCACTTCCCCCAGCCAGGACCCGGTCCAGGGCTGCCCCTCTTCCAGTCGTTCCGACGACTGCTCCCTCCCTTCCCCCCCTACCCCTACCCATCCCCTCCCCGGCTCCGCGCTAGACCAGCCCGCCACAGCGGGTTATCAGCACTCAGCGAGTGCTTCGGATCACGACGTCCCATTCCGGCTCCCCAGCCATTCACTAGCCACAGCAAAGGCCTTCGACCACCTCCTCACGCTGCACGTTCCAGCTTAACATCCCGTTCCGTCTACCCAGCTATTCAATGGCCACAGCCATTTCATTCCATCTGGATACTCACCATTCATGCTATTCATGCCTTATCATGCTTATCTGATTATCATGTTTTACGTGTTGTATGTCGTATCATGCTGAATATGTCATGTTTATCAGGTAACGGTATTCTAAAAGTTTCTTCAGCCCAGGTTGAATTATTTAAGGCTGCCACAGATGGTACGGAATGAGCTTGGACCCGATGCAACAACAGCTTCAGGGAGACCCATGCAGCAACTGCTCCGCCGAGCCCCTGCTACAACGGCTCCGCCGAGCCCCAAGAGCCATGCAGCAACAACTATGCCACGTCAGCGGCTCAGGCCCATTCCCACCGCATCTCCGCCGTATTTCCGGGTCCAACCCCACTTCGCCAGACGGCCCCGGTAGCGACAGCGTCGCTATTCCCCCCCACCCCTTCTTTCCCTCCCCCATCCACCTCCCCTAGCCAGGACTCGGTCCAGGGCTGCCCCACCTCCAGTCGTCCGTCGACTGCTCCCTCCCTCCCCCTTTTTTCCCCTCCCCTTTCCATTCCGGGAGCCACGTCTGTACTGCACGCCTCAACTCACGAAGCGTCAGTTCGAAGATTCACCTCACTAGCTCCCCATATCTCTTACGAGCTAGCGAGCACCCGGTCTCAGCCGGCGCCGATATTCCCCCCCTAACCCTCCTTCCTTCCCCGTCCCACTTCCCGCGACCCAGGTTGCTCCCCTTCCGGTAGCGTCAGCGACCGCTCCCTCCCCCCCCCCCCCCCCCCCTTTTCTCCCTTCCCATTTCTTCCCCGGCTCCGCGCTAGACCAGCCCGCCGCAGCGGGTCATCAGCATTCAGCGAGTGCTTTGGATCACGACGTCCCATCCCGGCTTCCAAGCTATTCATTAGCCACAGCAAAGGCCTCGCCACCGCCTCCTCACGCTGCAGCATTTGAACCACCACCCGTCACAGCGTCCACCAGGAACCTCATTCGTCAGGTGCAGACGTAGACCTTTCTACCATTCGTCCCTCCCTTCCTATTCCCTCTCATAACGGGGAATTAGTTGCGGCGAACTGGTTTGTCTTTAAAACATTCTGGCCCAGCATCAAAGATTCTGTCATTCCCCGAGTTCACCGTAGCTTTACCAACTACACAGAACTCATCTGTTTCGTGTTCCCCAGCCGACGCAAAGAGCTAAATGACTACCTGGCCATCATCGCCGGCCTAGCCGCGTCCTACGGGGGAGCCCATTTGTATACGTACCACCGGCTGTTTTCAGCAAATGCGCTGCCAGAGTCGGCCTCTGGAACCAAAACCCCTACTGGGGCGCGCTCGATATGGAGCTCCATAACCGCGCTTTCCTAGGACTCAAGCCATCTTGTCCTCTCTGCAATAGCCCAATCACGGCGCGGTCGAGTGTCCACTAGTCAACTCATTCCCCAGGGCCGCCCTTTCATCTCGCATCTCATAAACTGCGCCTCAGCAACCCCATCTCTCGAAGATGTCGTATCTCTACGTGCCCAGTGTCTGGCCGATATCAAACACTGGAGGATGTTTTAGACGAATGGAATGGTCCGTGCATGTTCTACGACGACTGCCAATCATCTCCAGAAGACCTCCAGTTGTACACCGACGCAGCCCCCTCAACAGGCTTCGGAGGCTTGTCAAAAGGCGCTGGGTTGCATCCCCGTGGCCACTAGAGTTCAGAGAGCTAACAACCGAAAACGAATCGTCAGCCGTGTTCGAACTCTACCCCGTAGCCATCACGGCCCTACCTGGGGGAATGAGCGGACCTCCAAGAGTGTGCTAATCCACAGCGACAACGAAGCCGCAGTGCACGTCATTAATAACTCGAGCTCAAATCGCCTGCGCTTTCCCCTCTTATTAGGCGTCTAATCTGGATAGCAGCCAGCTACCAGTTATTATAAGAGCCGCGCACGTCCCCGGTCGCCACAATGGAATTGCTGACTCTCTCTCTCGTCTTAGCTTCTGAATCTCTGGAATTTATCTTCAGCCCATCACGGCCGACCTAGCCCTCCAAGCCCTCGCACCCAGGACCATGCAGTCCCGGACTGCTTGGTCGTACTTCAAACAGTTCCACGCAGAGCACTCACTACCATTTCCCAGTTTGATGCTGTCACCATATCATCATTATTACCTACGCCCACACTTCACTCGGGATCAAAGTCTCTTCCATTAGAGTCTACCTAGCCGGCATTCATTTCTTCTACAAACGCCTCCACGGCTCCGAATGCCCTTCCTTCTCCGACACCAGGATAGGCTTGTTATTTAAAGGTATCCGTAGGCAACAGCCAGTCCCCCAAGACTCCCGCCTTCCCATTACCTCAAGCATTCTCGCCACCTGCCTCGCTACCCTTCGCAAAGGGTTCATGCCACCGCATTCCGATTCCACCATCTCCGTTATGCTTCACTGGCCTTTTGGGCTGCTGAGATGTAGCGAGTTTACATGCCCTTCGTCTCTCTTCATTCCCGATGTCCACCCGTGCATCGCAGATCTAGAGCAACTAGACCAAGACACCATTCGATTTACCATCAAACTGAGTAAAACCGATCAGTCCCGAAAGGACACTCCATATCCATTTTAACTCCGCCTCAGATCTTCAGCCTTTCCAATACCTATCTCACTACATCTCATATAGGTCAGCTCAAGCTTCGTCTACTAGCCCGCTCTTCGTGTCAGACGAAGGGCTACCCATCACTCACCACAGATTCCAGACACTCTTAAAATCATTCTAGTCAAATCTGGTTTCCCGCGGATCGCTACTCCGCACACTCCTTCAGGATAGGAGCTGCCACAACAGCTGCGCTCAACGGCTTATAGGAGCAACAAATTTAAATACTGGGCCGTTGGTCCTCGGATGCCTACCAGTCCTACATCCGCTCCAATCTAGCGGATTTATGACTCGCTCAGCAAGCACTTATGTAGTTGGTAGCGGCCAGCGGCCTTTCTCTGTGATCTTTGGGGTGCAAGCGGTCATCGCTCTATCGCGATGTCCGCTCCAGGCACTCCAGGACCACGGACAGCTACCTTGCCAAACACGCACTACTCCCATACATTCTAGTCTAGCTGAGCAATCATATCGAAGGGCGAACTAGTGAAATGATGTTTTATAAACAAAGTTCGGGAGGAGCCTTCGGGTTGATTGACAGCAATTAACTCACCCACTGCCGCCACAGGGTAGGCCTATTTAAGCCGACCTCCTTTTCCATACGTCACACGCTCAGACGTTCGAGAAATCATCCCCCCTCCTCCCACTACTCCTCCATTTCACCAATTGCCCTGTTACTCATCCTCCTTACACAGGGGGTGCAAGCGGTCATCGCTCTATCGCGATGTCCGCTCCAGGCACTCCAGGACCACGGACAGCTACCTTGCCAAACACGCACTACTCCCATACATTCTAGTCTAGCTGAGCAATCATATCGAAGGGCGAACTAGTGAATCTAATTTTGTGTTGGTCATACTATAGAATAATATATTGCTTGTCTTTGTTGAATAAGACAGAAGATAAAGAGCTTAAAAATAATCGCATATCGCATCGCAATCGCAATATTGGTGAGAAAAATCGCAATTAGATTTTTTTCCAAAATCGTTCACCCCTAGCTGCCAGGCTGCTGTCGCCACCACCACCA
>NW_027468663.1:12732913-12740413 GCF_046254945.1 Alosa pseudoharengus | reverse complement strand
CACACACACACACACACACACACATACACACACACACACACACACACACACACACACACACACACACACACACACACACACACACATACACACACACACACACACACACACACACACACACACACACACACACACACACACATACACACACACACACACACACACACACATACACACACACAAACACACACACACACACATACACACACACACACAAACACACACACACACACATACTGTACACACACACACACACACATACTGTACACACACACACACACACACACACACACACACACACACACACACACACACACACACACACACATACTGTACACACACACACACACACATACACACACATGGCCATAGATTAGGAGTAGCCCTCCTCTTTCTTCTCTCCAATTGGCTAACGTGTGAAAGCATTCCGAGTTCAGTCCGTGGTGTGAGGGCCTACTACAGCAGCGATGGAACAGAACTGTAAAATCAGTGTAGCTTCCCAATCAATTCTTGCTTTAAGCCCTGCCAGCCTAGCCAGAGAAAGATGATAATTGGACTTTTATTGAAATTCAGCTCATCCGAATGTAAGGTTTTTAAAGGCTGTCCATTGCTACTGAGAATGACAATGGGAATGGGATATTCATTGATTCCTCCCCCTACCTCCGTCTCGGCCCCTCTTATCCCTTCACAGGAACTGGAACTTGCACAAAGGGCCCAAAGTCCATTTCTTGCTTAGCAACAGGGTTTCCAGCCATGAATCAAAAGCACATAGACTGTATACTTATTAAGCACGCTCTGTGTGTGAGTATCTGTGTGAGTGTTTATGTGTGTGTGTGTGTGTGTGTCTGTGTGTGTGTGTGTGTGTGTGTGTGTGTGTGTGTGTGTGTGTGTGTGTGTGTGTGTGTGTGTGTGTGTGTGTGTGTGTGTGTGTGTGTGTGTGTGTGCATGCAGAGGCAATATCATTGCTCTTTAGCTCTTCAGGGATAAGGGACTCTGCTTGGCTTGGGGAGAAACCAGAAACCAGTCATATCAAAAAGCCCTTCTGACACGGTCGTAATAACACTCTCACTGGCGTTGGTATTGTCTTTTCCTTTGTTGTTGTTATTGACAAAATTGCAATGATACCTACCCAGTATATGAAAGAGGAGGAAGCCACATGAGATGGCTGTTGTCATGGTGTTCGGTGGGGCCTTGGATTCAGATGAGTGTGGTGAAGGCCATTTGGAACTGAAATCTGTCACATTGTCTGGAAGAAATGTCAGTGACTGTTTTGAGTCCTTCTCTAGCAGACTATTGTGAGCTTTCACAACCACACATTGGCTGTGTGTGTGTGTGTGTGTGTGTGTGTGTGTGTGTGTGTGTGTGTGTGTTGTTGTTTGTTTGTTGCTGTCTAGATAGTAGATAATACTGGTCAGCTAAGAAACGACGGGAAGCAAAATAGGTGTAGGGAGGTTCAACCTTTGCTTTTCACTTTGATTTTCTTTCGTCCTCACCTGCTATTGCAATTAGTAGACACACACGCACACACTCACACACACACTGCATTCCTGCATTTTCTTACCATGTTACCAATTCAGAACTGATCTGCAGTATTTACATATTGGACTCTCTTGCTGGTGCTTATATTTGCCTCAGTCCCAGTCCCACAAGCACAAGGTGTATATAAATACATGCCCTTGTTCTGATAGGTGCACATCCTGTCATTGCTTCTCTCTCTCTCTCTTGCCTTCTCACACACACACACACACACACGCACACACACGCACACGCACACACGCGCACACACACACGCACACACACACACACACACACACACACACACACACACACACACACACACACATACACACACACACCTTGTGTGAATGTAAGGATATAGCGGCACATGCCCCTTTACACATATTCCTATACTCTTTCATTCCCCTCCTCTCTTTCTCTACCCCTCTATCTCTCTCTACCATCCCACTTTTCTCATTCACTGTGTCATAAGCACCCTCCCACTGCCCAAATATATTCATATTCTCTCTCTCCTTCTCTTTCTCTCTCTCTCTCTCTTTTTCTCTCTCTCTCACACACACAGACAGACACTCATTCACTCACTCACTCACTCACCTCTCTTTCTATCTCTCTCTCTCTCTCTCTCTCTCTCTCTCTTCCTCTCTTCCTCTCTCTCACACACACACACACACACACACACACATGCACACACAGACACACACACACACGGGCTGGTCCCTAATGGTGGCTCTGTGGCGGTAGCTGCACTCATTATCCGCTGCATATCCTCCTGGGCTGCCACTCATCACTGGGCTCTGATTCACAGAGGCAGCCCCTCAGCAGCGTACCACTCCAGGGAGGAGGAGAGGAGAGGAGGAGAGGAGAGGAGATGAGGAGAGGAGAGGAGGAGAGGAGAGGGGGAGAGAGGAGAGGAGATTGGGAGAGAAGAGAGGGGGAGAGGAGAGGAGATGAGAGAGCAGAGGAATGGAGAGGGAGCGGAGGAGGGGAGAGTAGAGGAGAAAAGAGAGGGGGAGGAGGAGAAGAGAGGAGAGGAGACATGGAGGGGGAAGACATGAGCAAAGGGAGAGCAGAGGAGAAGAGAGGGGAGAAAAGAAGACAGAAGAGGATTGAGGGAGGGTTGAGGAGGAGAGGAGTGAAGAGGGTTGGGCTGTGGTGAGGAAACACCAAGAAAGGAGAGGATGGAGGAGGAGGACGAGAGGACAGCAGGAGAGAAAATGGTAGCAGACAGAGAAGCAGTACACACCCGACACAAACACACACACACACACAGCGTGGGCTCAGTGTTTTTAATAGAAATAGAAAATAAAAACAGTTACTGTACTCACTGCTCTTAATGCCAGGGTTGGATAGACACTCTCGTCCTGCTTGACCTCTTTCGTACGTGGAATGCAGGGGGCGAAATGTCTTCTCTCAGAAGCTGTTTGTGAAGCACACCGCTCAGCCAGTGCGTCGTGTTTAATATAACGCATTGTCATCCATAATTTATAATTCCTGCTTGTGATGTATAGCGAGATGTTGTAGGGGGGAGGAGACCCTGGAGCGGCTGGTTTCATGAAGTCTCATTATGGGATGTGGGAAAGAACACTCATGGTCCTTTTACTGGGAGTTGCTTTTCTAATTACCTCTAAGACGGCATGTGTTTTTTTCCCCTTCCTGTTTGAGAGCCTGAGAGGAGACATCTCCGTGGCATTTTCTTCCTGCCTACTGAGCTACTGTGTTTGTGGTGGCAGAGCTGAGACGGCCATCGCTGCCAATAACGGGTGCCTAAATAATGGCTTCATTATTGCTTTTCGGACGAGTCAGACAAATGTGGTCGGCGTAGTGGGCAGGGCTGCCAAAAGACAACGTGTCAGAAGTGCCCTGGCTACGTGTTTGTCTCAGGACCCAGGCCGGGGCCCTGTATCGATTTTGTTGATTTCATGTTGGAGGGCCAGAAGGCATGGTGTTGCCAAGTCAGCTCTGAGCTGATTGGCTGCTGAGCTACATAGAATCACTCCTCTGCGAGAGCGTGTTGCAAAGACAGCCATGTTACGTGTAATAGAAGAGAAATAGACAGAATCAAAAGCCATACATTTTTAATGCAGTCTATTTCACCTTTCACTGCCTAGCTTTTTTTTATTGAGTTGGGGTGTTGAGTTTATGCATATTTTAGAAGTCTTAAAGTCAAATGCTATTACTAGCTCCCGTAACACCGCTGCCTTTATACTTTTGGTGTTAACAGCATGGTGTGAGAAAGAGCCATGAGGCCGACATGGTTTGTAGTCTCCCAATTAGTTTGGCCTGCTGCCGTGTTCTCATCATAATGATCCCGGTTGCCTGTCATGGTACAGGAAGCGTCTGATGCCAAAAGACAGACACATCATAGTGCAGCATTATCAAAGCGTCTAAAACAATATTTTTGGGGGCTTGGTTGGAGTGAGAGTGCAGAAAATGAACAGATAGATAAATAAACAGATAGATAAATAAACAAATAGATAAATAAATATAATAATATAAAGCTTCAACTCAAACGTGCTGTCAGGTAGAAAAAGTCTGGATTGTGAAGCCTTTAAAGTTGAGAGGAGATGTGTAAACATGTGTAGTTCTCTGTAAAGACTTCTCTTGTTTACTCTCCCATTGGGCTTATACTTTTGCCAGCAAGCAATGAAGTGTGAGAATGTGTGTGTGTGTGTGTGTGTGTGTGTGTGTGTGTGTGTGTGTGTGTGTGTGTGTGTGCGCGTGCGTCCATGTTTGTGTGTATGTGTGTGTTTGAGTGTGTATGTTCTTATGTATTTGTCTAAGCCTGCAAGTGTGGGTGTGGATTTGTATGTGAATGCCTGTGTTTCTCAGCATGTGTGTACAAAAATGTGTGTGTGTGTGTTTGTGTATGTGTGAACATGTATTCTTTTCTCTCGTGTCTAAGTCTGCTGGGATGCTGGTGATGTGTGTTTGCACCCGGCGTGGACGGTAGGTGGTGAAACACTGCCGTCTGATTGGTCCCTGTGTGCTCCCATTATAAGACCAGCTGTTAATGAAACAGAGGTGTGCGTGTGTGTGTGTGTGCGTGTGTGTGCGTGTGTGTGTGCGTGTGTGTGTGTGTGCGTGTGTGTGTGTGTGTTGTGTGTGTGTGTGTGCGTGTGCGTGTGCGTGTGCGTGTGCGTGTGCGTGTGCGTGTGCGTGTGTGTGTGTGTGTGTGTGTGTGTGTGTGCGCGTGCATACAGTAAGAACTGCCTCAGCAAGGGCACTCCAGGGCCCCCCTCAACACCTCTGGAGGATTCCCACATCAGCCGTCCCCGCTCACTGCACCCCCCTGCTCCAGCCCCCAGACCCCCACTACACGCCTGCGCTTGCTGTGGATAGAGAAAGAAAGGCCCTCTCTGGAAATCAAAGTTACTTTTTCACATCAACTTTCCAATCGTTACCTCTCAGCTGTGTGTGATAATGAACCATGGCGAGGGTGCGTAGTAGGCCTGTTGTTTCACCGTGGCACTTGAGCACACATGTGGCCCAAAGGGATGGAGTGCACATGCCAATCAGAGACACCTTACCACTTCTGAGTAGGAGCTTGTGGACCAGCAAGGCAGTGCCAGTTGTATCCAGCTTTTTTGATGAAAAGGGGTCAGAGTATGTAGCTGTTGACCAGAGTTTCAGGCTACAGTGGAATGGCTGCACCTGCTCCTTAGACTATGTGGCCATTTTTAGAGAGGAGCTTCAGGTCAGTTGTTAGGTTTGTGTTGTCATGGCAGATGATTAGTGGTCAGGCCTCATGAATCAATTTCCTGAGATTGGGGCTTCCAGGAGGTTCTTAGAGCCTCATTCTTATCATGTCAGCATCAGCAGTATTACTAATATGTGCATAGCACACACATACAGTAACACACATATAACACATAACATCATGTTTTCAGCCCTGCTGGTGTAAATCTGTCCCCACTCTCATATGCTTATATATATGAAACAGATATATATATATATATCACACAGAGCCTCATTTCCTTTGTCCCTAGGGAATTACGTCAGTGCGTAATTAAAGCAGACAGAAGATAGGCACATGGATACAGGGCTGTTATTGGATACATAACTCATGCCTCGCATGCTGTCTCTCCCATAAATTTACAGGCATTACGATTATTTTTCCATCACGCGCTCGGCCGGCTTAAGGAGATTGAAGAGTAATTGAAAGGCAGTGGATGCATCTAGCAGTAGTAATATAGAGAGGGGAGAAAAAACATTACACTCTTTATTTAAATTACAGTAATCCAAGAGGCTGCACCACCACTGCTTGCCAGAGGAAATATATGTCAACAAATAGACACACACACACACACACACACACACACACACACACACACACACACACAGACTTTCCCTCCCTTCCTGTCTTTTCTTGTGTTTCCTGTAATTCAATACATACAGTATACCAGGTGATACCAACCAGGTGATAAGAGATAATAATTATGAAAGGATAAGACAATTAAAGATACAAAATCAGCACTATCTTAATAACCTTTTCATATGCTTCCTTTTTATATAATAATTAAAAAAAAACGTTTTAATTAACACTGCATCTGATTGCCTTGATCACAGAATCCTCGACTCAGTTGAAACGTGAACCATGGTTGAAGTAGTGTGTGAGGTGAGCTCAGGGTGTATTTCATGCCGTGTGTCTCAGGTGAAGGTCGCAGCTGGAGCTAATCACCCAGTGTGTTCTTCTTCTTCTTCTTCTTCTTCTTCTTCTTCTTCTTCTTCTTCTTCTTCTTCTTCTTCTTCTTCTTCTTCTTCTTCTTCTTCTTCTTCTTCTTCTTCTTCTTCTTCTTCTTCTTCTTCTTCTTCTTCTTCTTCTTCTTCTTCTTCTTCTTCTTCTTCTTCTTCTTCTTCTTCTTCTTCTTCTTCTTCTTCTTCGTAAAGAAGTCTAGTCAGAGGTCTGCCCCTTTCTCTTTAATTGGAAGCTCAATTTCCTGATAATGAGCGTGAAGCTAGTCTTGAGGAGAACAGTGTGTGTGTGTGTGAGAGAGAGGCTTAAAAATCCTTTATTGAAACAATATCAGGTGTTTAATCACTACACAATAAAGACATTGTTACAAGTAAAACCTTCACAGAGGTTGCAGAGCAGATTCATATGTTAAAAACAATCTGCCCATCCTCCCCACCCTCACACAGCAACCCCCCACCCCTCATACTGCAAGAAAGCTCTCAATATCATCAACCATCTTGTAAAATGCATATTCAGTCTTGACCCTTGACCCCCCACCACCACCCCCCTAAAAATCTCCATAGTATTGGTTAAAACTCGCCCCACCATCCGTACTTCCGTGACATCCAGATTGCCATTTTCACTGCACCCAACAAAAAAATTTACAAAACACACTGAGCAGTTCACCAGGCTCTCCCTGTCCCTCCAGGAGTGTGTTGAGGTCCATCCGGGGCCCTGTCCATGACCTGGTCCAGAACCCTCAGATCTCTCAGGAGGGGCCTGCGATGAGTGGCGTCCGGTGAGGGGCAGATAGCCGTAGTGACAGCAGTGACAGGCAAGGAGACAAGAGAGGGGCTAGAGGGGCTAGAGGGGGTGGAGAGGGTGTGTGTGTGTGTGTGTGTGTGTGTGTGTGTGTGTGTGTGTGTGTGTGTGTGTGTGTGTGTGTGACAATGAATTAAAGATGACACTCTCCTGCAGCGTCGCTCCTAAAGATCACTCTGCTCTCCTAATGTAATGCTAATGAATGTAAATGACTTGCCATATTTCCCTCCGACCAGAGAAAGAGAGAGAGAGAGAGAGAGATGGAATGAGAGAGGGAGCTAGAGAGAGATGGAATTAGAGAGGGAGAGAGACAGGGGGAGAAAGAAAGCTGGAGAGGGAACGAGAGAGAGAGAGGCAGAGAGAGAATCTCTGTTGTGGGGGTGGTTTTTGGGGCGGAGAGAGCGATGCGTTTGAGCAGCTGCACCTGTTCTCCATGGCGCTAGCTGATTGACCAGTGGGATTTGATTAAACTCGTGTCCCACCGGCAC
>NW_027468663.1:12727094-12732713 GCF_046254945.1 Alosa pseudoharengus | reverse complement strand
GACAATGTGAAAACAGATGACCTGTCTACTTGCTCCCAGCCGACCTTAGGGACCGTCTAAAAAGTACCTTCTGAATTACCTTCATAATCTTTTTTGTCAATAGCTTTGACATCATGTGACCTAGTGACTCCAAACTAATTCAAAATAGTTATCCTATATGGGACTCATCAGACACACCTCTTTTTATAGTCACTGTATGCACACTGTATTTTATATGAATATTTTGTAAAAAAAATACATTATATCCTATATGAATGGTCCTCTTTTTTGAATACCTCCCAAGTCATGTGACCTAGTGACTCCAAACCAATGGAGAATAGTTATCCTATATGGGACTCATCGGGCACACCTCTTTTTATGATCACTGTATGCACACTGTATTTTTTATGAATATTTTAAAGAAAATACATTATTTCATATAAGAAACAGTCTCCTTTTTTTCAATACCTACCAAGCCATGTGACCTAGTGACTCCAAACCAATGCAGAATAGTTATCCTATATGGAACTCATCAGATACACCTCTTTTTATGGTCACTGTATGCACACTGTATTTTATATGAATATTTTGTAAAAAAAAATACATTATTTCCTATATGAATGGTCCTCTTTTTTCAATACCTCCCAAGTCATGTGACCTAGTGACTCCAAACCAATGCAGAATAGTTATCCTATATGGGACTCATCGGGCACACCTCTTTTTATAGTCACTGTATGCACACTGTATTTTATATGAATATTTTGTAAAAAAATACATTATTTCCTATATGAATGGTCCTCTTTTTTCAATACCTCCCAAGTCATGTGACCTAGTGACTCCAAACCAATGCAGAATAGTTATCCTATATGGGACTCATCGGGCACACCTCTTTTTATAGTCACTGTATGCACACTGTATTTTATATGAATATTTTGTAAAAAAATACATTATTTCCTATATGAATGGTCCTCTTTTTTCAATACCTCCCAAGTCATGTGACCTAGTGACTCCAAACCAATGCAGAATAGTTATCCTATATGGGACTCATCGGGCACACCTCTTTTTATGGTCACTGTATGCACACTGTATTTTACATTAATATTTTAAAGAAAATACATTATTTCATATAAGAAACAGTCTCCTTTTTTTCAATACCTACCAAGCCATGTGACCTATTGACTCCAAACCAATGCAGAATAGTTATCCTATATGGGACTCATCGGGCACACCTCTTTTTATAGTCACTGTATGCACACTGTATTTTATATGAATATTTTGTAAAAAAATACATTATTTCCTATATGAATGGTCCTCTTTTTTCAATATCTCCCAAGTCTTGTGACCTAGTGACTCCAAACCAATGCAGAATAGTTATCCTATATGGGACTCATCGGGCACACCTCTTTTCATGGTCACTGTATGCACACTGTATTTTATATGAATATTTTGTAAAAAAATACATAATTTCCTATATGAATGGTCCTCTTTTTTCAATATCTCCCAAGTCTTGTGACCTAGTGACTCCAAACCAATGCAGAATAGTTATCCTATATGGGACTCATCGGGCACACCTCTTTTCATGGTCACTGTATGCACACTGTATTTTATATGAATATTTTGTAAAAAAATACATTATTTCCTATATGAATGGTCCTCTTTTTTCAATATCTCCCAAGTCTTGTGACCTAGTGACTCCAAACCAATGCAGAATAGTTATCCTATATGGGACTCATCGGGCACACCTCTTTTCATGGTCACTGTATGCACACTGTATTTTATATGAATATTTTGTAAAAAAATACATTATTTCCTATATGAATGGTCCTCTTTTTTCAATACCTCCCAAGTCATGTGACCTAGTGACTCCAAACCAATGCAGAATAGTTATCCTATATGGGACTCATCGGGCACACCTCTTTTCATGGTCACTGTATGCACACTGTATTTTATATGAATATTTTGTAAAAAAATACATAATTTCCTATATGAATGGTCCTCTTTTTTCAATATCTCCCAAGTCTTGTGACCTAGTGACTCCAAACCAATGCAGAATAGTTATCCTATATGGGACTCATCGGGCACACCTCTTTTTATAGTCACTGTATGCACACTGTATTTTATATGAATATTTTGTAAAAAAATACATTATTTCCTATATGAATGGTCCTCTTTTTTCAATACCTCCCAAGTCATGTGACCTAGTGACTCCAAACCAATGCAGAATAGTTATCCTATATGGGACTCATCGGGCACACCTCTTTTCATGGTCACTGTATGCACACTGTATTTTATATGAATATTTTGTAAAAAAATACATTATTTCCTATATGAATGGTCCTCTTTTTTCAATACCTCCCAAGTCATGTGACCTAGTGACTCCAAACCAATGCAGAATAGTTATCCTATATGGGACTCATCGGGCACACCTCTTTTTATAGTCACTGTATGCACACTGTATTTTATATGAATATTTTAAAGAAAATACATTATTTACCAAAAGAAACTGTCTTTTTTTCAATACCTCCCAAGCCATGCGACCTAGTGACTCCAAACCAATGCAGAATAGTTATCCTATATGGGACTCATCGGGCACACCTCTTTTTATGGTCACTGTATGCACACTGTATTTTACATTAATATTTTAAAGAAAATACATTATTTCATATAAGAAACAGTCTCCTTTTTTTCAATACCTACCAAGCCATGTGACCTATTGACTCCAAACCAATGCAGAATAGTTATCCTATATGGATCTCATCAGATACACCTCTTTTTATGGTCACTGTATGAACACTGTATTTTATATGAATATTTTGTAAAAAAAAATACTCATATCATATTTATTTCCTATGGAAAACAGCGTTTTGCTCAATAGCTGCCATATAAGGGGTCCTAGACAACACAGATCAATCCAGAACTGTTCTGCTATGGGGTACTTATCAGACACACCTAAATATGAAAAATGATTTGGCATCTACTATTATATGGAAGGTATTGAGAAAACACAGTTTCCATAGGAAATAAATGGGTACTATAAAATAGTATGTGCAAAAATTATATTAATTTGAGGTTTGTCTGATTAGTCCCATAAAGGATATTCTGCATTGGTTTGGTGTCCCTACGTCACTTCCCTTGGGGGGGGGGGGGGGGGGTATTGAAAAAGGAGACCATTCCTTATAGGAAACGATGTATTTTCTTTAAAATATTAATATAAAATAGAGTGTGCTTTCAATGGTTATAGGAAGAGGTGTGTCTGATGAGTCCCATATAGGGTAACTATTCTGCATTGGTTTGGAGTCACTAGGTCACATGGCTTGGGAGGTATTGAAAAAAGGAGACCATTCCTTATGGGAAATAATGTATTTTCTTTAAAATATTAATGTAAAATACAGTGTGCATACAGTGACCATAAAAAGAGGTGTGCCCGATGAGTCCCATAAAGGATAACTATTCTGCATTGGTTTGGAGTCACTAGGTCGCATGACTTGGGAGGTATTGAAAAAAGAGGACCATTCATATAGGAAATAATGTATTTTTTTACAAAATATTCATATAAAATACAGTGTGCATACAGTGACCATAAAAAGAGGTGTGCCCGATGAGTCCCATATAGGATAACGATTCTGCATTGGTTTGGAGTCACTAGGTCACATGACTTGGGAGGTATTGAAAAAAGAGGACCATTCATATAGGAAATAATGTATTTTTTTTACAAAATATTCATATAAAATACAGTGTGCATACAGTGACCATAAAAAGAGGTGTGTCTGATGAGTCCCATATAGGATAACTATTCTGCATTGGTTTGGAGTCACTACGTCATATGGCTTGGGAGGTATTGAAAAAAAGGAGTCTGTTTCTTATATGAAATAATGTATTTTCTTTAAAATATTAATGTAAAATACAGTGTGCATACAGTGACCATAAAAAGAGGTGTGCCCGATGAGTCCCATAAAGGATAACTATTCTGCATTGGTTTGAAGTCACTAGTTCGCATGGCTTGGGAGGTATTGAAAAAAAGGAGACCGTTTCTTATGGTAAATAATGTATTATCTTTAAAATATTCATATAAAATACAGTGTGCATACAGTGATCATAAAAAGAGGTGTGCCCGATAAGTCCCATATAGGATAACTATTCTGCATTGGTTTGGAGTCACTAGGTCACATGACTTGGGAGGTATTGAAAAAAGACAGTTTCTTTTGGTAAATAATGTATTTTCTTTAAAATATTCATATAAAATACAGTGTGCATACAGTGACTATAAAAAGAGGTGTGTCTGATGAGTCCCATATAGGATAAATATTCTGCATTGGTTTGGAGTAACTAGGTCACATGACCTGGGAGGTATTGAAAAAAAGACTTTTTCTTATATGAAATAATGTATTTTCTTTAAAATATTAATGTAAAATACAGTGTGCATACAGTGACCATAAAAAGAGGTGTGCCCGATGAGTCCCATATAGGATAACAATTCTGCATTGGTTTGGAGTAACTAGGTCACATGACCTGGGAGGTATTGAAAAAAAGACTTTTTCTTATATGAAATAATGTATTTTCTTTAAAATATTCATAAAAAATACAGTGTGCATACAGTGATCATAAAAAGAGGTGTGCCCAATGAGTCCCATATAGGATAACTATTCTGCATTGGTTTGGAGTCACTAGGTCACATGACTTGGGAGGTATTGAAAAAAGAAGACCATTCATATAGGATATAATGTATTTTTTTTTACAAAATATTCATATAAAATACAGTGTGCATACAGTGACTATAAAAAGAGGTGTGTCTGATGAGTCCCATATAGGATAAATATTCTGCATTGGTTTGGAGTCACTAGGTCGCATGACTTGGGAGGTATTGAAAAAAGAGGACCATTCATATAGGAAATAATGTATTTTTTTACAAAATATTCATATAAAATACAGTGTGCATACAGTGACCATAAAAAGAGGTGTGCCCGATGAGTCCCATATAGGATAACGATTCTGCATTGGTTTGGAGTCACTAGGTCACATGACTTGGGAGGTATTGAAAAAAGAGGACCATTCATATAGGAAATAATGTATTTTTTTTACAAAATATTCATATAAAATACAGTGTGCATACAGTGACCATAAAAAGAGGTGTGTCTGATGAGTCCCATATAGGATAACTATTCTGCATTGGTTTGGAGTCACTAGGTCATATGGCTTGGGAGGTATTGAAAAAAAGGAGTCTGTTTCTTATATGAAATAATGTATTTTCTTTAAAATATTAATGTAAAATACAGTGTGCATACAGTGACCATAAAAAGAGGTGTGCCCGATGAGTCCCATAAAGGATAACTATTCTGCATTGGTTTGAAGTCACTAGTTCGCATGGCTTGGGAGGTATTGAAAAAAAGGAGACCGTTTCTTATGGTAAATAATGTATTATCTTTAAAATATTCATATAAAATACAGTGTGCATACAGTGATCATAAAAAGAGGTGTGCCCGATAAGTCCCATATAGGATAACTATTCTGCATTGGTTTGGAGTCACTAGGTCACATGACTTGGGAGGTATTGAAAAAAGACAGTTTCTTTTGGTAAATAATGTATTTTCTTTAAAATATTCATATAAAATACAGTGTGCATACAGTGACTATAAAAAGAGG
>NW_027468663.1:12719594-12722094 GCF_046254945.1 Alosa pseudoharengus | reverse complement strand
TGCAGAGTGAAAGGTCTGCCAAGAGCACGTCACGCTCGATGTGCAAGCCTTCACCACTGACCATCAATATGCATTTGTAAGCCTCGCATGCAGAAGGGGGAAAAAATATTTTTATTCACCCTGCCAACGTTTCTGATGTGCAGCCGGATTGGGAATTTGGATGTGCCGTCGCCGAGTGGAGGGACAAAGCTGTGTCCTTCGACCACCTCTTAGTGCTGATTTTGGAGAGAGCATTAGCCTCTTGCCGGTCAGAATGCTGTTTCATTTAACGCCAGCCGCCAGGATTCTAAAGGGCGAGCAGGCCCCAGACAAAGCCGGACGACGTTGCTCTGTTGAATTAAACTTGCCAATGCCCTTTTCCCTGCGTTTCCCTTTGTCACTCTTATCTCTTGTGCTGTGTTATTCACTTCGCACAATAGGACACAAAGAGGATGCTGCCGTTACCTCTGTTGCCGCCTTGTAAGTCATTTAAACAGGTGACGGGAGATTGTGGCTGACGGGGCGAAACTGGAAGGCTGCTAGAAGCCGCTTAAATTGGAAGGCTGCTTTGACGCTTAAATTAGCTCGGCGTTTTACAATGGATACATCGCGGTGAGTTAAGAGAACACATGCAGGGGGTTGATGCAAAGAGCAATCTCAGGGCTAAATTACGGTCCTTGGCTCCTGTGTGATGCACAATGTCTGTCATGTCACGTCTACCGCAGTCGACTCGCAGAGCTGACAGAGCTCCAATTTATTTTTCCATTAGCAGAAAGCAACTGAAAGAAAGGGAGCTTTGGACTGTTGTTATTGTGTAGGCGAACATAATTGCCATAATTGAGTGGTGCTGCGCTTTTCATCGATAAGCCACTATCGATTTCTTCAATATGTGAGGAGGGGTATTTGTCACCGCCAAAATTGCTCATATTTCCTTCTTCCTCAGCGGCTATTGTGTGCACTTCTGTGTAGCTCCCTGGCCATTGGATGGCACATGGCTTGTTTTGCAGATGACCTATTGTACCACTGCGAGTTTACCGGGCAGTCGAGCCTTCTGTTTCCCTCAGTTACAGGCCAATAATGCCAAGTGTGTAAAGCGTTACAGGCCCAGTGGCCGCGGCCCGTTATTTATTACTGCCATTCAGTGGCTCCATTCCTCAGCTTGGGCGAAATACACTCCCGTTGTAAATGGCTTTAACATTACAGCACGAGGATTGGGAACTTTAGTCTGTCACACACAAGATAAACGACATGTGTAATTGTAGGCAAGTGGTGACAGCGAGGCATTCCTGCATGCACACACACACACACACACACACACAAAGAAACCCCAGTTCAGTGTAGCCTCTGAGATTAGCCTGTCTGCATTTTCCAGCGGCGTTTTGCATTGGGCTTCTCAGCGGCGCTCTGCCAGTGCAAACAAGGGGCTCCTTAGAGCCCGAAAACACACTCCGAAATGATGATGAGAAATAGCAATCTGTCAGACCACAACCCCCCCCCACCCCACCCCTCTCAGCCCCAAACACACTGCCACCCCTGCCTCTATCTCAGGGGTAACAGAAGAAATTTGTGAAAAACAAATTTAAGGAGTGATTTTTTTTTTTTTCGTATTATTTTGGCTGAGCTAAAGGTTAATCTGTCAGTAACTCTCCCTGGTAGCCATGTCTGTGGGCCCCTCCGCTCCTGCCTGCTGTGACACAAAATGTGCCGTGAGGAATTGTGGAGCTGGGCTTAATTGTGTTTTGGAAAGGGCAGAGGTGGCTGCTCAGCTGTATCCCCCCCTCTCTCCCCTCAACCCAACCAGCACGCAGACGCACTGGTTCTGGCATACTGTATCACTGAGGTGTGTGTGTGTGTGTGTGTTGGGGGAGGGGGTTATCACCTTCTGTTCCACAGCAGCTCAAAGCAATTTTGTGAGGGAGGAGGTGAAGGGGTGTGTGTGTGTGTGTGGGGGGGGGGGGGGTGTTGAGGCAGAGATCGGTTTTCCATGGCGCCGAGACACAAGTTCAAACTGATTCCTTATCCTGCAATATTGTCGCCAAATCAGGCGTCATGTGAGGGCTCCATAAACATGCAACGCTAGCTTGGCACGACCTTAATGCCTGAAATGCTCCACTGCAAGCCATGGAAACGGCCTTCGCTGGGGAGAAAATGACTTTCTCTAACGTCTGGGGGCAATTGCACGGCGTTTTGAATGCAATTGAAACCTAATAGTAATCCTATCTTGAGAAATGTGGAATATGGTCAAATTCTTCACACTTGGATTTGAAGATTAACATATTTGCCTTAAGCTAAGCCATGTGGCCAAAGAACGAGCATTGGCTGGGATTTTAGGTTCTGGAAATGTAACTTTCACTAAGAATCTCACACCATGCCAGCCTGTCGGCATTTTGAAGTAATAGCTATTCTGTTACCTTTTAAGGATCATTTGGACCATGTAGTAAAATAGTAAAGTAGCCAATAAATAAGTAATTAGTGTGAGAAGTCTGTTGTTGTTGTATGTTGTTACAAAATCATTTTAAGG
>NW_027468663.1:12702094-12707094 GCF_046254945.1 Alosa pseudoharengus | reverse complement strand
GAATGCAGGGGGCGAAATGTCTTCTCTCAGAAGCTGTTTGTGAAGCACACCGCTCAGCCAGTGCGTCGTGTTTAATATAACGCATTGTCATCCATAATTTATAAATCCTGCTTGTGATGTATAGCGAGATGTTGTAGGGGGGAGGAGACCCTGGAGCGGCTGGTTTCATGAAGTCTCATTATGGGATGTGGGAAAGAACACTCATGGTCCTTTTACTGGGAGTTGCTTTTCTAATTACCTCTAAGACGGCATGTGTTTTTTTTCCCCTTCCTGTTTGAGAGCCTGAGAGGAGACATCTCCGTGGCATTTTCTTCCTGCCTACTGAGCTACTGTGTTTGTGGTGGCAGAGCTGAGACGGCCATCGCTGCCAATAACGGGTGCCTAAATAATGGCTTCATTATTGCTTTTCGGACGAGTCAGACAAATGTGGTCGGCGTAGTGGGCAGGGCTGCCAAAAGACAACGTGTCAGAAGTGCCCTGGCTACGTGTTTGTCTCAGGACCCAGGCCGGGGCCCTGTATCGATTTTGTTGATTTCATGTTGGAGGGCCAGAAGGCATGGTGTTGCCAAGTCAGCTCTGAGCTGATTGGCTGCTGAGCTACATAGAATCACTCCTCTGCGAGAGCGTGTTGCAAAGACAGCCATGTTACGTGTAATAGAAGAGAAATAGACAGAATCAAAAGCCATACATTTTTAATGCAGTCTATTTCACCTTTCACTGCCTAGCTTTTTTTATTGAGTTGGGGTGTTGAGTTTATGTATATTTTAGAAGTCTTAGAGTCAAATGCTATTACTAGCTCCCGTAACACCACTGCCTTTATACTTTTGGTGTTAACAGCATGGTGTGAGAAAGAGCCATGAGGCCGACATGGTTTGTAGTCTCCCAATTAGTTTGGCCTGCTGCCGTGTTCTCATCATAATGATCCCGGTTGCCTGTCATGGTACAGGAAGCGTCTGATGCCAAAAGACAGACACATCATAGTGCAGCATTATCAAAGCGTCTAAAACAATATTTTTGGGGGCTTGGTTGGAGTGAGAGTGCAGAAAATGAATAGATAGATAAATAAACAAATAGATAAATAGACAAATAGATAAATAAATATAATAATATAAAGCTTCAACTCAAACGTGCTGTCAGGTAGAAAAAGTCTGGATTGTGAAGCCTTTAAAGTTGAGAGGAGATGTGTAAACATGTGTAGTTCTCTGTAAAGACTTCTCTTGTTTACTCTCCCATTGGGCTTATACTTTTGCCAGCAAGCAATGAAGTGTGAGAATGTGTGTGTGTGTGTGTGTGTGTGTGTGTGCGCGTGCGTCCATGTTTGTGTGTGTGTGTGTGTGTTTGAGTGTGTATGTTCTTATGTATTTGTCTAAGCCTGCAAGTGTGGGTGTGGATTTGTATGTGAATGTCTGTGTTTCTCAGCATGTGTGTACAAAAATGTGTGTGTGTGTTTGTGTATGTGTGAACATGTATTCTTTTCTCTCGTGTCTAAGTCTGCTGGGATGCTGGTGATGTGTGTTTGCACCCGGCGTGGACGGTAGGTGGTGAAACACTGCCGTCTGATTGGTCCCTGTGTGCTCCCATTATAAGACCAGCTGTTAATGAAACAGAGGTGTGCGTGTGTGTGTGTGCGTGTGTGTGCGTGTGTGTGTGTGTGCGTGTGTGTGTGTGTGTGTGTGCGTGTGTGTGTGTGTGTGTGTGTGTGTGTGTGTGTGTGTGTGTGTGTGTGTGTGTGTGTGTGTGTGTGTGTGTGTGCGCGTGCATACAGTAAGAACTGCCTCAGCAAGGGCACTCCAGGGCCCCCCTCAACACCTCTGGAGGATTCCCACATCAGCCGTCCCCGCTCACTGCACCCCCCTGCTCCAGCCCCCAGACCCCCCCTACACGCCTGCGCTTGCTGTGGATAGAGAAAGAAAGGCCCTCTCTGGAAATCAAAGTTACTTTTTCACATCAACTTTCCAATCGTTACCTCTCAGCTGTGTGTGATAATGAACCATGGCGAGGGTGCGTAGTAGGCCTGTTGTTTCACCGTGGCACTTGAGCACACATGTGGCCCAAAGGGATGGAGTGCCAATCATGCCAATCAGAGACACCTTACCACTTCTGAGTAGGAGCTTGTGGACCAGCAAGGCAGTGCCAGTTGTATCCAGCTTTTTTGATGAAAAGGGGTCAGAGTATGTAGCTGTTGACCAGAGTTTCAGGCTACAGTGGAATGGCTGCACCTGCTCCTTAGACTATGTGGCCATTTTTAGAGAGGAGCTTTAGGTCAGTTGTTAGGTTTGTGTTGTCATGGCAGATGATTAGTGGTCAGGCCTCATGAATCAATTTCCTGAGATTGGGGCTTCCAGGAGGTTCTTAGAGCCTCATTCTTATCATGTCAGCATTAGCAGTATTACTAATATGTGCATAGCACACACATACAGTAACACACATATAACACATAACATCATGTTTTCAGCCCTGCTGGTGTAAATCTGTCCCCACTCTCATATGCTTATATATATGAAACAGATATATATATATCACACAGAGCCTCATTTCCTTTGTCCCTAGGGAATTACGTCAGTGCGTAATTAAAGCAGACAGAAGATAGGCACATGGATACAGGGCTGTTATTGGATACATAACTCATGCCTCGCATGCTGTCTCTCCCATAAATTTACAGGCATTACGATTATTTTTCCATCACGCGCTCGGCCGGCTTAAGGAGATTGAAGAGTAATTGAAAGGCAGTGGATGCATCTAGCAGTAGTAATATAGAGAGGGGAGAAAAAACATTACACTCTTTATTTAAATTACAGTAATCCAAGAGGCTGCTCCACCACTGCTTGCCAGAGGAAATATATGTCAACAAATAGACACACACACACACACACACACACACACACACACACACACACAGACTTTCCCTCCCTTCCTGTCTTTTCTTGTGTTTCCTGTAATTCAATACATACAGTATACCAGGTGATACCAACCAGGTGATAAGAGATAATAATTATGAAAGGATAAGACAATTAAAGGTACAAAATCAGCACTATCTTAATAACCTTTTCATATGCTTCCTTTTTATATAATAATTAAAAAAAAACGTTTTAATTAACACTGCATCTGATTGCCTTGATCACAGAATCCTCGACTCAGTTGAAACGTGAACCATGGTGTGTGAGGTGAGCTCAGGGTGTATTTCATGCTGTGTGTCTCAGGTGAAGGTCGCAGCTGGAGCTAATCACCCAGTGTGTTCTTCTTCTTCTTCTTCTTCTTCTTCTTCTTCTTCTTCTTCTTCTTCTTCTTCTTCTTCTTCTTCTTCTTCTTCTTCTTCTTCTTCTTCTTCTTCTTCTTCTTCTTCTTCTTCTTCTTCTTCTTCTTCTTCTTCTTCTTCTTCTTCTTCTTCTTCTTCTTCTTCGTAAAGAAGTCTAGTCAGAGGTCTGCCCCTTTCTCTTTAATTGGAAGCTCAATTTCCTGATAATGAGCGTGAAGCTAGTCTTGAGGAGAACAGTGTGTGTGTGTGTGAGAGAGAGGCTTAAAAATCCTTTATTGAAACAATATCAGGTGTTTAATCACTACACAATAAAGACATTGTTACAAGTAAAACCTTCACAGAGGTTGCAGAGCAGATTCATATGTTAAAAACAATCTGCCCATCCTCCCCACCCTCACACAGCAACCCCCCACCCCTCATACTGCAAGAAAGCTCTCAATATCATCAACCATCTTGTAAAATGCATATTCAGTCTTGACCCTTGACCCCCCACCACCACCCCCCTAAAAATCTCCATAGTATTGGTTAAAACTCGCCCCACCATCCGTACTTCCGTGACATCCAGATTGCCATTTTCACTGCACCCAACAAAAAAATTTACAAAACACACTGAGCAGTTCACCAGGCTCTCCCTGTCCCTCCAGGAGTGTGTTGAGGTCCATCCGGGGCCCTGTCCATGACCTGGTCCAGAACCCTCAGATCTCTCAGGAGGGGCCTGCGATGAGTGGCGTCCGGTGAGGGGCAGATAGCCGTAGTGACAGCAGTGACAGGCAAGGAGACAAGAGAGGGGCTAGAGGGGGTGGAGAGGGTGTGTGTGTGTGTGTGTGTGTGTGTGTGTGTGTGTGTGTGTGTGACAATGAATTAAAGATGAAACTCTCCTGCAGCGTCGCTCCTAAAGATCACTCTGCTCTCCTAATGTAATGCTAATGAATGTAAATGACTTGCCATATTTCCCTCAGACCAGAGAAAGAGAGAGAGAGAGAGAGAGATGGAATGAGAGAGGGAGCTAGAGAGAGATGGAATTAGAGAGGGAGAGAGACAGGGGGAGAAAGAAAGCTGGAGAGGGAACGAGAGAGAGAGAGGCAGAGAGAGAATCTCTGTTGTGGGGGTGGTTTTTGGGGCGGAGAGAGCGATGCGTTTGAGCAGCTGCACCTGTTCTCCATGGCGCTAGCTGATTGACCAGTGGGATTTGATTAAACTCGTGTCCCACCGGCACGGCCATCAGCAGATTGTGGTCAGTACCTGTGTCCAGGCAAGGTGTCCCCCCCCCTCCTCCTCCCCCTTGCCGTCTCCAACTCAACAAGTTCATTACTGTCGACCCTGTTGGGCAAATCCATGGTGAATTAGGGTGCTGTTTTCGACCGTTGTCGACATGCAGTTGACCATTGGTTAAATCCACAGAAGACATGAGAGATTATAGGTGGAGAGAGAGAGAGAGAGAGAAAAAGAGAGAGTAAGAAAGAGAGAGAGAGGGAGAGAGAGGACTGAGTTGTTGGCTTGCTATGGGTGCGTCAGGCAGACAGAGATCATTGTAGTACGAGAGACTCCTGCATGAAAAATGCATCGGGCGTCTGCGAATCGTGTCTCAGTCGGAGTTCTGAAGGCCGGCGCTGGACTGGTCTGCTGGGGGCTGACTCAACGTTACCTTCTCAAGTTCAGCGTCTGCAGAAGGAGGAGTGTGTGTGTGTGTGTGTGTTTTTGAGAAAGTGAGAGAGTGCATTTATTGCAGTAGAAAATGTGTGTT
>NW_027468663.1:12677094-12697094 GCF_046254945.1 Alosa pseudoharengus | reverse complement strand
AGAGAGAGAATGAGTGGGAGAGAGAGAGAGAGATGGAGAGAGGGAGCAAGAGCGGCAATAAATCCAGGGCCGGGAGAACGACACTGGCACGCGGAACAATATCGGCTTTCCCCCCGATGTGCCAACCAACGGCAGCATTAATCAAAACATCCTGATAAATTCTGGGCCTGATGTGCCAGGCGTCATCCTGTGAGGAATGTCAGAGCAGGTTAGGCCCACAGCTGAGAATGCTGGGTCTCTCTCATGATCTCTCTCTCTCCCTCCTCTCTCTCTCTCTTTTGTTTTGAATTTTTCTCTCTTTATTCTCTTTCTCTCTCTCTTTTTCTGTGTGTGTGTGTGTGTGTGTGTGTTTGTGTGTGTGTGTATGTGTATGAATGTGTGTGTATGTTTGTAGAGTGCATTTGTTAGGCAGTGTCAGCTTGCGCTTTTCCCTTGATGCTGTGTTTGAGCAAGAGAGGGGGTTGGGGGGGGGCAAGAGAGGGATGGAGAGAGAGAACAAGAGAGGGGTGGACAAGGGAGAGAGAGGGAAAGATGGAAAGAGAGACCAGTGTAGTTGTATAGCTAGATGCTAGATTCTGTGGTGCCAAATAGCTGAAGCAATTCAGTAAACAAAGGTTCCTGATTGATACACCAGATATCAGCGGGAGAGCAAAGATTATCCATACCTTCAACAACAACCCTATACTACACAAAGCCCACACATTGAATGTAAATGAACACTTATTAGTGTGATTGGATTGCATGTGTTGACATGTTACATAGTCCTGGAAAGGCTTGCTGACCTGGCGTGTTCTTCCTGTGTTGTGCTTTCACCACCATCCCTGTGTGTATGCCTTGAGAAGGCACGCGAACCCCTGGAGAGGATTGATGTCTTGTCCAGTAATGGATACCCCTTAGCTGATGCCCATACTGATTAGCACTGACCCAGACCCAGAGCACTTATACAGCCATATAGATTGACTGGTAATCTCAAATGACATCTGTTCTTCACACGAGAGGGAAACATGGGAACTGATACTCTTCTCTGTCTTGTAGATAGTAGATCACCTCTGCCGCCTCTCTAAGAGAACATTGATGCCAAAGTGATGGTGCATGCAGGGAAGCTGAGAACACAATAACAAATATTGGTCTTAAAAGTCCTGATGTAATTTTCTTCTCTTCTCTCTCTCTCTCTCTCTCTCTCTCTCTCTCTCTCTCTGCAGAAACCGTGATGGACACTCGCACGGCAACAGCGGAGCTGGGTTGGACGGCATACCCAGGATCAGGGGTAAGTGTACTGTAGAGCTGAAGACATGTCGGAGAGAAAGAGTGAGAGTGGGGGAGATTAGGAAAGATGGAGTGAGAGAGGGACAGAGAAGGAGGAAGTGTGCAAGAGAAAGACAGGGAGAGAGAGAAGGAGAGGGTAAAAGAGAGAGAGAGAGAGAGAGAGAGAGAGAGTGAGTGCAAGTTAGATTGTGCTTGTAAATGAGTTAGTAAGAGTGATGGAAGGGTTAGAAATCAACAACACACACACACACACACACACACACACATACACACACACACACTGACGATAAAAACAACAGTGATGTGAGAAGCCATTACAGGCTCCAGGTGCACTCACTCCAGCTCTCCCTTCTGTCATGGAAGCGAAGAGATCAATGTCAGACTCGCCAACCAACAGCTCATCAACGACACCTGAAGTCGTGCTATGCTTGTTTGAGTGTAATGGCTATTATTTTCTCGCCGTTTATATTCATGACGATTTAATGACATAATGGATCCACTTAAGCTCAGAGGGCCTCGCCAAATCCTTTTAAATACTTGTCTGGACCCACAATAGTGTGGAGTACAGGTAGAAAGCCGCATCTAATGAGATTGGGGAGTTGGAGTGGTTTCAGTGTGTGTATGTGAAGCACAAGCTCAGGAGACAGGACGCCGAAAAATGGCCATCTTATTTTGAAAATGCGTTTTTTTTTTTGTATTTTCAAATGTGAAAGCTTGAATGCGAACATGCAAAACATCTTAGCTGAGGTTGCGTGAAGGAATGTAACCCTTTAAGATTTGTTGATCACTGTGGCTGTTGTTGTTAGGGTTAAACATGCGCATTCAAGTGCATTACAGTAGATTACTGGACTTGAAAAGTAGGTTATGACACATTTTTTTGTCCAGTGCTATCTTTCTTAGAATAAACATCACTCTCCTTCCAGTTTTTCTTTTTATCCTTTCTTTTTTCATTTCGTCTTTTCCTCCCTGCCGAGGGGCTTCCCCTTCTCTGGCATCTGACTGGAGAATCACGGCGGCCGCATCTAATACGGCGTGGCACGGAGCCAAGCCTCAAGCCACGCCGACAGGCAGCCAGAGCAGCCGAGGGACTCGCCCTCCTCCTCTTCCTCTTCCTCTCCTCCTTGCGTCCTCCGCCAAAGATCACCGAGCAGGAAAAATAAAAATAAACAAGCTTCTGGGGGTTGCTGTTTCGTTGTTCATTTCTCCCTCTCCTCGCGCAGAGGAAGATAAAAGACAGACACACGAGGAAGAGGAGGAGGAAGAGACCTCAGAGCAGGCTAGGGTCGCCCCTCTGTAAGGTCACGTCTCCTCATATGCCAGGCAGAGTTCCATCTTTCAGGCGATGTTATCTTATGCAGCCTTCCCCGGCAGTGAGAAATAACATTTCCTCTGCTGCTGCTCAGCACCAGTGTAGCCCGGACAGCCTGGCAGTGGAACTCTGCCACTGTGTTTTCCATAGAGAGGATGGCTGCAGTGAAACACACAGACAGACAGGTCATGTTTGTAAGATTTCGCTGAAGGGGAGAGAACAACCTGATGGTTGAAACTGATCCTTCAGAACATTTTCCTAAAGCTGTCTGCAGTCTGGATGTGCCTTGAACCTTGGCTGCCTGCGTATTGATGTGTGCGTCTCTCTCTCTCTCTCTGTGTGTGTGTGTGTGTGTGTGTGTGTGTGTGTGTGTATTAAACACCGAAGAGAACCATGCATATTGGGCTTGAATGTTCCTCAGGCAGACAAACCATTTCATACATTAATGAATAACTTTTATTTTCTACAGTTTGACATATTCAGATAGATATTCTATATTTTCCAAACATATGGTAATGTAATATGGTTGGCTGCTAACCTAAGCACCATGTTAGCAAGACTGAATCAGAGGCTGAACAGACCTGACATATTTGGAACACACTGTTTTTATTGCATTTTTTTTCTCTTCACAAAAAATATACATTCACATTAATATTTTAGAGAACAGACATGCAGCATATACTGTATTTTTTCTGGTGTGCCAAACTTGTGCTGTTACTGCTGTTCCTTCGTCATCTGTTTGAAAAAGTATTTATTCAGTGAACGGTGGGAGTGCTTTGTGTTTTGTGTTTTACAGATCCATAAGCATCAGACAGGTATGAGAGTTGACCCACATAATGAAAACGTGTTGATTGGCTGAGATGATGAAAAATACACCTGAAAGGCTCGTCTGTGCTGGTTGAGTTCCACAGCGGTGGCATGCTCTGTGTCTGACTAACCAACCCCCCCCCCCCCCACACACACACACACACACACACACACACACACACACGCAAACTCCCATGAGCTCAGGGAGGGTGTTGTGCAGCAGTATGTTTGTATGTCACAGTTGTAAATAGCTGGGTCGCTCACTTCTCATTTCAAAGCTGAGGGGAGATGGCAAATTGCATTTGACAACTCGTGGAAAACAGAAATAATAATTAAAAAAAAAACATAAACGAAACAAAACAACATGTCCCCTTCCTGCAATAAACACACACACAAAAAATACATTCCTTCTCTCTGTTAAAGTGAATGCGTCCAATCAAGTTGGTTGATAATGAAAAGTGTGGAGCAAGTCGCTGAAATCGGAAAATGAGCCATATGCACACACATCACTTATACAGTATATGGTAATAATGGTGGTAAACGCATTGTCATTCAGTCATACTGTCAAGTCAAGTCAAGTCAATGCTGAATGTCAAGTCAATGTTGAATGCAAGTGTATAAAAATGTATAAAAAGCAAAGTGTATAAAAAAAGGGAAAAAAAAAACAACCACATATAAACACACATTCAGTTGGGCTGCTTGTGTCTTTATGATTAAATAAATGGTCACAAATGATGTCGTTCAAGTGGATTGTCTGATCCTCCTAGTAAGAAATTGCCAGTTCATACACTTATCCACACAGACAACATACTTTTGTGTCCACCAACAATGTGCCACCTAATTGGTTCGGCGTGAAAAAGTGGCCGGAAATGAGCACACGTCAGATGCCATTTTTAAAGATGGTGGCGGCCGGTTGGGATGCTAACTGACTGAAGCTAATCCGCCAACCCATGACCCCCTGGTCCACACCAACACATCCCACCCCCCTCCCCCCACACGGGCGAGCAGTGCTCAGCAGCAGCTGAGTGATGATGAATTAAATATGGGATCCTGGAGAGCCGGGTGACCCCTGACCCCTGGCGGCCAGCGGGGCGAGCAGGCGTGAAAGGTAATTGGGGAGACAGAGATGGCTGTGTTCTACACACACACACACACACACACACACACACACACACACACACACACACACACACACACACACACACACACACACACACAGAGACACACACACACACACACACACACAGAGACACACACAGAAGTCACTGACGCAGAAAGAAACTGAAGGGAAGTGTGTGTGTGTCTGTGTAAAAGCCAGAGAGAAGGTCTCTGTTTGTGTGTGTATGCCTGTAAGACATGGAGGGAGCTGCTCTGTGTGGGGTGATGCGAGGATGTTTGGCTGGAGATGATGGCGTGAGAAGAGTGCACTGTTTGTGGGTAAGTGAGTTGTCTGGGAGTACATGTTGGTAAGGAGAGGGAAATTAGTGTGTGTGTGTGTGTTCGTGTGTGTGAGAGAGAGAGAGAGAGAGAGAGAGAGAGAGAGTGTATGGGTTTCGTCTGGCCAGTGCTGAAGGGGGGTGTTATGAGGGATTTGAGGACCTGAGTGAGTGAAAAGAGAGAGAGAGAGAGAGAGAGAGAGAGAGAGAGAGGGAAAAAAAGAAAGAAACCCCTCATCACCCCGTCTGAAATAGCTTTGCGTGTGAAAGGGGAATGGGGTTAACTCCTCTCATGTGAGCTGGAGAGCTGGGAGAAAGGGGTGGGGGATTAAGAACGGGGCTGGGGGGGGGGGGGTGCTGCGTGGTGGTGGTGGTGGTGTGAGGGGCAACAAGCAGCTTTAATAGCTGCACTTTAGCACACCCCCATCCTCTCCTACACCCCCCTCCACCCCTACTACCACCAGCTCTGCCCCCTCCCTCCCTCCCTGGCCCCAATGGTTTGTGTGGCCCAGAGGAGCTGCCCCTCCATTACTCCCGGGGAGCGCCTGGGGACGGCCGGAGCGGAGACGCCGCACTAGTCTGGCAGGTGTCTGTAATTCAGAGAGAGATGAGCTAATAGACCCCCCCCCCCCATATGCACACACTATCTATCTTCATCCCCATCTTACACACACACACACACACACACACACTCACACACACACACACACACACACACACACACACACTCACACACATTCACTAATTCACACACATACACACACACACACACACACACACACACGCACCCACACACACACATTAAACTAATATACACACACTCTGCTATTCAACACCCTTCCATCACACCCATCCATCTATGTGTCTGTCTGTCCGTCAATGAGACTGTTAGGCTAGGTGCTGTGGCCATCACGATGCATCACATCACCGCCGACAGCCCTGTCAGGTGTTGACGCGTGTCTTTTATTGGTTCTTGTGCGTCCACTGCATGGAACGGACGGCAGTGGCTTCCCAGCACGCCATCTGTGGGCCAGACGGCCGGCCTTCAAATATTCATGTCGAACCTTTAGCCAGCTGCTTGCCTTCAGCCAGGGGGGCTCTTACCCCCCCTCCATCTCTCTCTCTCCCTGTCTGTTCCCCCTTCTTTTCATCTCTCTCTCTTTCTCTCTCTCTCTCTCCATCTCCCTTTCTGGCTCTGTGTCTGTCTAGCTGGGCCCAGTAATCTGGACTGGGTTGAGGGGAGGAGAGAGGGAGGGAGTGAGGTGGTGTGAGAGGAGGAGGAGGAGGGGGGGTCGTAACTTGGAGTCAAGGTTGGGAGAAGAGGAGTGGAGGTGGTTGAAGGAGAAATGAATCGGAAAGGGAAAAACGACAGCAAGCAAAGCTGCTCACGCCTCAGTGGCCAGGTGAGCATGAAAAATTGTTCACACACACACTCATGCACACAAACGTGCACACACACACACAGAGATGCACTTAGGCCATATGTGCTCTTGTACCAATGCACATCTATACACACAGTTTATGTCTCCTACAGTACATACATACACACACACACACACACACACACACACACACAAATAATATGTACACACAAGCATACATATACTCTCACATAAAATACCCGACATACTTTCATACAAACACTCTCTTTTTGATGTGCCACCTACACATACATTCCACCTGTGGGATATTATCTCTCTCTTTTCTCACAAACATTCTTTCTCCGCCATCAATCTCATTGGATGATTGGAGGCATGGCGTTCAAGGCCAGCTAATAAACCCTGCCTTAGGTGACAGATGTAATCACTTTCAAAAATGTGTAGAGCAGAAATGAAAGGTCCCTCACCAATGTCCTTTGGATTATGTGTGTGTGTGTGTGTGTGTGTGTGTGTGTGTGTGTGTGTGTGTGTGTGTGTGTGTGTGTGTGTGTGTGTGTGTGTGTGTGTGTGTGAAAACAGTACAGAGACAGTGCACCTTGACCTTTTTATTTTGACTTAGAAGGAGCGTATACTGACATGTTTCTATCAGACTCAGTTTGCTGTTCTTACAAGTCTAAGATTGGTATTTGATTGAGTTCCTGTCATCACAGTCCCTTGCACTGTCTTATTGCTATCAGAATGCTTCTGGAAATAAATAAAATACCGATCTTGATTGCTGAGCTTATATGTTCAGCTCCACAGTATGTGCCCAATTTTTGTGGACCAAAATAGCTGTAAAGACTGCTTTCCAACAGAGAGAGAGAGAGAGAGAAAGAGAGAGAGAAAAAAACATTATATTGAATGAAAGCTGCCAATAGTTGCAGTGACCTTGAAACTCCCCAAACAAAAATTACCTCCATTTTGAGCCGGATGGGAGAAGGGACCTTAATTGTACACTACTGCTCCACAGGTCATGCCTTTGCTCAACAACACTTTTGTCCTTTTCTTCAATCTCTCTCTTTCTCTCTCTCTCCCTCCCCATCTCTCTCTCTCTCCCTCTCTCTCTACTAGCTCTGGTCTTCTTATCCCCGTCTCTTTGTCTCTGCTTTGTGGATTGGGCTGTCGGAGGTGTCACACATTGTTCCGCTTTCATCCCCTCCCTGTCCCTCTCTCCCTCTCTTTCTCTCTCGGTCTCTTTGGACAGCGAGTACGGTGTGCGGAGCCATGGCGATAATGGGCTAAGATTTCCATCTCCCTCTGGCTGCCTCCTTTGTCTGTGTCCCTAAACAGCCCCAGGAGGGCCCTATCCACAGGGCCACAGGACCACGGGGTCCCACAGCCTGACTGACACCTCTTCTCCCCTCCGCTGCCCAGCTCTCTATCTATTCATCCTATCCAGAACATAATCCTGTTTTCTTTCAAAGCTGTACTATAAAGCCTGGCAGAGCCCTTGTTTATCCATGTTTCCCCTACACATCACAAAGCATAAGCCATCTTATAAATGGATTACCAGACGTATTGTTTCCACTAGCAACAGACACGCCTTCATGGATGCTCTCGGGTTTGGGTCTTTGAGGCACATAGGATGCCTCCTGTGTTTGGCTGAACGTTTGAAACATTTCACGGTCGGGTATTTCATTGAGATGTATTGCAATTCACTTCTGCTGAGCATAAGTACCAAATGATGCATTTCTCCTCCTACCGATGGATCAATTTTATGATGAAATGTTGGACGCAGCCCCGAATTCTCTAAATAAGTGTGTGATGCGTTTTATTTATTTTCAGTTAGTAACAGTTGAAGCTCATCAGTGTGGCATCTTTTAGCCTCACAGCCAAACACCTCTGCCTTGATTTATGGCATTGCTCCCCCTCTACGCTTTGCTGGCGCTATTCAGTTGGCTTTGCATTAATAACAAGCTCATTTTCCAACCCACTGCTTTAAGGTGAATAAAATGAATTTGGTAAATTGCCTACCTTTTATTTATTATGATTTTCTGCTCGGATGGAATAATAGGCATTCAGCTTTTTTTTGCTACTCTCCTTACCTGGCACATGTGTAAATATCCGCAGGGCTCTTTCAACTGATTCTCAAACATTTGTACTTGCTCGAGGTTGTCCCAGGTTTTTGCAAAGAAATAATGAAGCATTGAATGATACAAAAAGATTGATCAAAAGCGAGTCTGAGACAAAGCTACCATGCGAGCTTATAAAGGCCCAATCCTAACCCAAAGAACACGCAGCTAAACTGTGCAGGGACATTACAGGGAGTGAGTGATTCTCAGAAATGGATTTCAAAAAGAAAATAAGAAGCGTGTAATGAAGCCTAATGGCAAATATTGTACCTACGGCGCATATTTCCCCTGGGAGACAAATACACTTTTAATGAAGTCTGTCAGCGAAACTGTAGAGAGAGAGAGAAAGAGAAACAAAAAAAGCAAATGTAATTCAGGAGCAAGTGGAATTACATTTGCGAGGCACCACCACCACACACGGTCAGCAAATCTTCCCATTGTCTTTTTCCCCCTGCTGAGAAAGAGAGGAAAGTGTTCCCATATAGTGCATCACCCCCCCCCCCCCCCCCCCCCCCCCACCACCCAGCTCCCACACACTTCTGTAATCAAAAATGGAGTCCCCAATTATGGAGTCGGAGGAAGCAGCATTGCTGCCACCGGAGGGAGGTGAGAGTCTGGATCTTCTCGCGTCTGCTCCATCCTCTCATCCATCAGCCTGAGCCGCGCGCCACCGCCACTCTACTACGCCTCGGCCCAAAATAATCATTTGCACGCAGACACGCCGGCAGACGCGGAGCTGCACAATAAAACGCCCAATCAGAAATGATAATAGTAATCACGTCTCTGCATGTATCAGGGCTAACACCAGGCTCTCTCTCTCTCTCTCTCTCTCTCTCTCTCTCTCTCTCTCTCTCACTGCAGCACCCAGTCTAAACACGTGCCTGTTTTGCCTTGTGGCACACTACACATACGCCTCTGTCACAAACACAATATCGAAAATAATACTGTGAAGGAGGCTGCGTTGATTGGAGGTTACCTTAAAGCTGGGTTCATGAGTTTGCAGAGAAGTTTTTTTTTTTTTTTCAGTTAACAGATGTCATCTGTTACAAAAAAATTTGTCCGGACCCTTTAGAGTAAATACAAGCCCCACCATGAGCAGTGCAAAAGAGGTCCGATACCAAACGAGTCCCTACAGAAATCCATTTATGCACCACGTCCTTCCTTTCCCAGGCCCTTCCTCTGCGTTTGGCAGCGGGCTGTAGCCACGACTCACGTCATCGCTCCGACATTAATGGAGGTGCTCACTGGAAAGCTCTCGGGTTGCCTCACCTGCCAGAGAAAAGCACTGTGACGCGCCAGTAATGGACGTTTTTTTTAATGCGTGCTGTTCGCCAAACAGCAATCTGTCGCCATGTTCAGTTTTTTATTTTTTTATTTGCATGTCTTTCTTGCTTGAGAAGTTACGACGCTTTGGAAACAGGAGTGCTAACTCCATCATGTCTGCCCATCAGAGCTTAGTGTTCCTGCTTTCCTTTTGAGTGTGACTTGAAAGAGTGGTCCTAACGATGGATCTGGGTAAAACTGAAAGATAATGAAGTACCCCCATCCATTCCACCCAGAAAAGGAGAGAGAGAGAGAGAGAGAGAGAGAGAGAGAGAGAGAGAGACGTGGATTCAGCGGGCAGCTAGAGAAGGTGGGTGGAGGGGGTCAGGCCATTTGGATAGGAATGGCTTACCCTGCTCTGTACAGCCAGTTCCTTGCAAAGGGGCCTTCACCTGTCTGTGTGAAGAGCTATTGGCACGGAGACGTTATGTGTGGAACGCGGTGGATTATGGGTGCAAATGTGATGCTGTAGATGGCTTTTGGTTGTTGTTTTGAGTGAACGTTTGGCTCTGGATCAGCTCCGTTTCCAATCTCTGTAGACCTCTCAGCCTTCAGCAGGTAGAGCTGTAAAGCTGTGTACTGATGGAAGGGGGGGGGGCGTGGTAGAGGGGGCCTTGGCCTGCTAGTTCCTGAGTCTTATAGTTATATTCCGTCTCACTCACTGGCACACTGACAACATCAATATCTGGCATGGCTGACTTTTATAAGCACCAGAGGAGACAGATGAAGAAGATGGGGTTTGTGTGTGTGTGTGTGTGTGTGTGTGTGTGTGTGTGTGTGTGTGTGTGTGTGTGTGTTCATACTTTGTACTTACCAGTCACTCAGACGTATACCCCACCTCAGTGAAGATATGATGATATGATGTCAGAAGGAAATAGGGGAAACAAAACAAAAACACTTTCAACAGTATCAACTAGCCCCTTCTGATGCTGCCTAATCTTGTCAAGGACATTTCCTGATCTCCCTTCATCATCTTCTTTTCAGTTTGGATGGACACTCGCCCCCCCCCCCCCACACACACACACACACACACACACCTCCTACCCCCCTCATTTCTTTTTCTCTCCCTTGGCAGAGAGTAACGACAGGAGATCAATATGATGAATGGCTTTTATGAGGGGTCTGTATCAATGTCGCACAAGCGCTTTAGCGACGGCGCGATCAGGGTCGGGGAGCGCTTCGGTTGAATGCATTAGCTCGCCTCCATCTCATCTTCACAGTCGGGAGCGCTCTAACCCGCGGTCATTAACACAAACATTAAGATCACTCCTTCTCTCTTTCTCTCTCTCTCTCTCTCTCTCTCTCTCGCTCTCTCGCCTCAATCCTTAGCACCCACACTCTTCTCACTGTGGCCCATAAAAAAACTCCAAACCAAACCAATGTTCTATATTATTACTTGAACAAAAAAAAAACATGGTATAAAGAAAAGCTCTCATCTTAAATCTCATTTAAGTAAGCAGTGCTTTATTGCCACCTACGCTGAGATATGGGTGCAGTTGAACAGGGACAGAGGTGTTTTTCTCTTCTTCCTTTTCACGGCATCTTCTGTAGAGGTACAATAAAAGTAGAATCATTTCAGGAACTATGAGAGCTGCTGTGAGAATGGTGGAGGAAATCTCTGAGCCTCCTCCTCAGTGTTCATTTCCAGTAACTGAAATGGGGTGGTGGTGGGAGGTGGTGGTGTGGGGGATTGACTCAGAACATGGATGGAGAGGGAGGCTGCGGAGAAACGCTACTCTCTCTTGTCATGCGGAACGCTTGTTTACCTTAAAATCACGCTAAATTATGCAGTGCAGCAGCAGCGCTCGGACCCCATGTCACCAGGATGCAGCCACTAAATATACACAGTGCTGGACAAGGGATGTTATTTTAAGCCCCCTCCTATCCCCCTAAATGGATGTTTGGACAAGAGAGTTCCATTATGGACAGGGTGATTGCTGATGATCCACCATTATTGTTTCCCCTACTTCATTGATATATATGTGTGTGTGTGTGTGTGTGTGTGTGTGTGTGTGTGTGTGTGTGTGTGTGTGTGTGTGTGTGTGTGTGTGTGTGTGTGTGTGAGTGTGTGTGTGTAAGCTTGTGTGTGTGTATCTGATGTGTGTGTGTGTGTGTGTGTCTTTAGAGAGTGGAAAGGCAGCAGATGTATATTACATTAGATAAATAGTTAATTGTGACTCTGATGCACTTCTGAGCAGCTGCGGCCACTAGAAGGCTTTATCTGTCTTCACCCCCCACCCTACCCCACTCCACTTCCCTTCCTCTCCCCTCCTCTCCTGCTGTCTAGATGGACATTGTTACGTGGATGTGCAAGTCTTGTTCCGTCCGATAATCAGGGGTTAAGCACGGAACAGCGTTTTCTGCCTCTGTTTTTAATTCAATCAAAGAACCCTTTTAGTACAGGTGCATTCAATAAGGCCGTCAGTGCCTGATAAGAACGCTTGGCTCATTCAGGGGTAATGAGTTGTGATAATTCTCTATTTACGTTTCCGCACTCCCATCTATCTCGTCGAGCTCCTCTGTAATGACTCTCCTGGCAGCCTGACACTGTTGGTGCCGCATGTTTGATGAGTGCTACTGCACACAGGTACAGCCAAAGGGAAAGGACTGTGAGAAGCTATACAGCGAGGGGCATTAACCGAGCGCGCCGAGCTTGGAGTTGGTCCTCTCCGAGAGATTTTAAATCACCCTGCGTTCGCACATACATATTTCCAGGAGTGTAAGTAAGGCAGTGAGAGAGAGAGCGTGCCAATGTTAGCCTAGCGCCACTGTGACTCGGAGCGCATATATTAGCAAGTGGAGGCAGCGATGTCAGTAATTCCCTTTGGCTACATAAAGCAGGCAGCAGCACTGGAATATGGCTGTGAGTGAGAGAGACCGAGAGGTTTCATGAGAGCGGATTCAGCACCTTTCATTGTCTGGGACGTGGCCCCCCGTAGGGTCCGTCTTATGAAAGATGGCAGTCATTTGGGCAGACCGGGGTGCGAGTATCCCCAGACTCTCCCGCACGGTGGATGGTGGATGGGGGTGGGGATGGGGGTTGCTGTGCCACTCAGTATTAATGGCTGCTGAGCGCTTGAATGGACAGGTCCGTCTAATGCTGATGAATGGTCATTACAGGCCAAAGACAGGCAATGGAAAGAGGGGCAGAGATAGAGAGAGAGAGAGAGAGAGAGCGAGAGAGGAGGGGGAGAGAGAGTACTGTAAGCTTTAATTTGAGCCTGGGATTTCTGTAAACTCGTTAATCATGTTAGCCGTGTTGGGCACAAAGCCCATCCACACACACACCTCACCCCACCCCATCACCATGTCCTCTATCTATCCCATCCACCCCCATGCCTCCCCTCCCCACCCCTACGCATCAAGACATCCAGCCCCAAACCATGCGTCTATAAAGCCTTTATTACACATGCGCTACATGATGGGCCTCATTAGGTCTCTGGCTCGTTTGTGCAGCCCGTTCCTCGGGAGTAACTGATGAGGTGGGCTCACCCCACATCCTCACCACACACCCTCCCTCTCCCCTCCTGGATTTATTGAGTGTTAGGCATGTAGAAAGGTCAGGGGAAGCCCCCCCCCCCCCCCCTCATACATCCCCCCCACCCGCCCCACACACCTCCCCACGGTGCTTGGCTTCATGTAGGCTGGGAGATGTATGGAGATCTGGGAGCAGTGGTAGTACATTAGGAAGTGCACACATCCCCGCTTGTTGATAGACTGAGAGTGCAGAGGCGTAAGGGGGGGTTGGGGGCCGGGTTGCTCGGAGAAAGCCAACTCCCCATTTGGCTTAATGATAAGAGGGAGGTCGTTTGAAAGATATCCCCAATTACTGCTTTTGTGTGCGTACACTGGGATGTGTTAAATTGTCTTGGAATGTGTGGGGAAGAATCTAGGAATAGGAAGTAGGTCAGTGGAGTTGAAGTGCTATATAGGAGTGTAGTGAAGTAAATTATGATGAAAAAAAAAGTGCATAGAGAAAGTATCAAACAAATAAACAAATGAAATTCGCTTCAGTGCATCTCAGAATGTAGGATTTATTTATTACCGGTACGCGTATATATTTTTTTAATGTATTTTATTGTACCTGCATGCTTTTGTCTTTGATGTTGTTTTCACAGTAAGCTTGCATTTGTGTAACATCCCGCTCAGCTGACCTTTTCCACTTGTCTCCAAGTGCCAACTGAGCACTCAACCAACCCCACCCTCCGTACTCCCCCACCCCCACCCTCCGTACTCCCCCACCCCCACCCTCCGTACTCCCCTACCCTCCGTACTCCACCACCCTCCGTACTCCCCCACCCCTACCCTCCGTACTCCCCTACCCTCCGTACTCCTCCACCCTCCGTACTCCCCCACCCTCCGTACTCCACCACCCTCCGTACTCCACCACCCCTCCGTACTCCCCCACCCTCCGTACTCCCCCACCCTCCGTACTCCCCCACCCTCCGTACTCCACCACCCCTCCGTACTCCACCACCCTCCGTACTCCCCCACCCCTACCCTCCGTACTCCCCTACCCTCCGTACTCCCCCACCCTCCGTACTCCCCCACCCTCCGTACTCCCCCACCCCCACCCTCCGTACTCCCCCACCCTCCGTACTCCCCCACCCTCCGTACTCCACCACCCCTCCGTACTCCACCACCCTCCGTACTCCCCCACCCCTACCCTCCGTACTCCACCACCCTCCGTACTCCCCCACCCTCCGTACTCCACCACCCCTCCGTACTCCCCCACCCTCCGTACTCCCCCACCCTCCATACTCCCCCACCCCTACCCTCCGTACTCCACCACCCCCACCCTCCATACTCCCCCACCCCTACCCTCCGTACTCCTCCACCCCTACCCTCCGTACTCCCCCACCCTCCGTACTCCACCACCCCCACCCTCCGTACTCCACTACCCTCCGTACTCCACCACCCCTACCCTCTGTACTCCACCACCCTCCGCACTCCCCTATGCCTCCCCTCTCACCCCCATCTGCAGTCAAACCACTCTCCATTTCCCTTTTGGACGCCAACTTTGACTTATTTCTTTATTTTTTTTATCGCTACATATCTCTGAGATGGCCGTCCTGTGGAGAGACCTCAAAAGGTCTTTTATTGCCCCCCTCCCTCCTCTGCTTGCTCAGCTCAGGGGAACTCGAGGGTATCACGTTTAAAACTTTGCTCACACAGTCGCCTGTTTTGATAAAAGCGGTCAAGATTACCCGGGGGGTCGCAGTGTTTGCCTGCCTTTGTGGAGTGTGTGTGTGTGTGTGTGTGTGTGTGTGTGTGTGTGTGTGTGTGTGTGTGTGTGTGTGTGTGTCAGGCAGGCAGCAGGCGAATGACAAAATGGTCAGAGTCGCCACAGATGTCCCAGACACAACCTTACAGCTGGCATGCTCTGGGACTGTGAGAGATGGGTCAGGCGGGATTCAGCTGGATTATAACAGACACATACACATATATTTACACACACACACACACACACACACACACACACACACACACACACACACACACATGCATAAACACACACTACAGGCTCACGCTTGTTAATTCACACAAACATGCAAACCCGTAAATTTGGTTTTGTGCCATGGTGAGTGTGATGGTCTCATGACAGCCACACTGTGACTGACCACATCTGGTTGTTATTAATTCAGCACATCAGTGTAGAACCAGAGCCTGCTCTGTCGGACTTAATGCATCAATAAATTGAATTGGTCCCACTTGGATTGGATTTTAACGGCAGATAAAATGTGTTGATGTGTGAGATTGTGCGTGTGTTTTTGGTGTCCGTGTGTGTGGGGGAGGGTGTGTCTCATCTGTTTGCAGCTACAACCACTAGTGATGTGTTTCTGCATAGGGACAGTGTGTAGCCGCATCTGTGTGTCTATGTGTGTGTGAGTGTGTGTCCATATGTGTGTTGCTGGCACAGTTACTGTAGCGTTAATGTGGCACTCTGAAGTTGTTGGCACGGAAACACGCAAAGCAGTTCCCGCTGGATTAATGTGCTCCTTGCACCCGTCTCGTGTTTCAGACTGCGTAGAAAGCTGTGCCAATGATGCTATTTTACCAGTGATCACACGGAGGCTACACTCTGCTGCCATGCACTACTCACTTCCTGTTTAATTGTAATTCAATAGCACCTAATCTCGAAATTGTTACGCATAGCATTCCATAATGTGCAAGTCAGTGCCAAGTCATGCTTGGCCAAGACAGTGTGGCTCACGACTCAGGTAATTACAGCTTATGTCTGTGCTCTGTGTGTGTGTGTGTGCGTGTGTGTGTAAGAGAGAGAGAGAGAGAGAGAGAGAGAAATAAGTGTGTGAGAAATAGATTCAGTTAACAATTAAATGTGCGTCTCTGAAATTCCAGCACAAAATAAGTACATTACAGAAAATAGATCATGTTAGTCTGCATTTATAATTCATAATCGGGGGAATTTGGGATGGAGATGTTAGTGTTACTCTGAAAGACTCCTGGAGGTAGTGCAGGGCATTCATTTTTAATGCAGACTGAGATAATGCCTTGAGTCGACCCAAAACATCCGTAGTGCGAGACCTCTGAGTAAGGCATCTCACATCCCACTCCGAGCTTGTTTCCTTCCTTCTTACCCTCTCTCTTACAAGTTTGTTGTCTTCTGTTTTTTCCCCTCATTCCTCTCTTTTTTTGGCAGTGGGAGGAGGTGAGCGGCTACGACGAGAACCTCAACACCATCCGCACGTACCAAGTGTGCAACGTCTTCGAACCCAGCCAGAACAACTGGCTACTAACCACTTTCATTGACCGTCGGGGCGCCCAGCGCATCTACGTGGAGATGCGGTTCACCGTGCGCGACTGCAGCAGCATCCCCAACGTCCCCGGCTCCTGCAAGGAGACCTTCAACCTCTACTACTATGAGACAGACTCGGTCATCGCCACCAAGGGCTCGTCCTTCTGGATGGAGGCGCCCTACCTGAAGGTGGACACCATCGCGGCGGACGAGAGCTTCTCGCAGGTGGACTTCGGCGGGCGCCTGATGAAGGTCAACACGGAGGTGCGCAGCTTCGGGCCGCTCTCGCAGAACGGCTTCTACCTGGCCTTCCAGGACTACGGCGCATGCATGTCGCTGCTGTCCGTCCGCGTCTTCTACAAGAAGTGCCCGAGCGTGGTGCAGAACTTCGCCGTCTTCCCCGAGACCATGACGGGCGCCGAGAGCACCTCGCTGGTCATCGCCCGCGGCGTCTGCATCCCCAACTCCGAGGAGGTGGACGTGCCCATCAAGCTCTACTGCAACGGCGACGGAGAGTGGATGGTGCCCATTGGACGCTGCACCTGCAAGGCCGGCTTCGAGCCCGACAACGGCAACGTCTGCCGAGGTAAGGACAAAACTCTCTCTCTCCGAACGAAGCGCAATCTCTAGTTCACATTAGCACTAATGCCCATGAATTCCTGCATTCTCCACTAAAGGGCTTTAAAAAAAAAAAAAAAAAACAGATGTGTTATGCAGGCTGGTCCCGGGGGGGCCCTTGGGAAAGCTTTATTATGTTTGCATTCTGTCGGGAGTTCTGGTGGAGTTTGAACTTCTCCGCGGTGATGGATCGGCGTGGCTAAACATAATAAACGCTAACACGTCGGGGGCCCTGAGCTTAGACGCCGCTCTCTCCCATGCCTCTCTCAGATGTGGTGTTGATTCAACTCCACTCTCCCTCGTGTCGAAACAAGACATAATTCCCCGCGCTGCCTTGATCATGTGTGTTTTTCTCAAGTTGCGTGTAGCTTTTTTAGGAGCTGCGCTGAGTCGGAGGAATGAGTTCAGACGGAGTTAATGTTAGCGCATGCCGAGGGTGTCCACACATCTGCTGGCCCTCCGCTAAAGGCTCCTCCACGGTGTGGAGGAGCCGGTTGTGTTTGCCGTTTGATTGATGATTGATTGATAAATAAACAGACTTGGCAGCCCTCAATATTGCTGAGGGTTCTGCGTTTGTAAAACCTATGGTTTGGGTGCGCAATCACACGCGCAGCATGCACAGACATCTGGTGCTCACGCGCTCTCGCGGAGGTGTGAGAATGGAGTGGCCCCTCGTTTGAGAGGGTGAGTTTTCCTCAGTCTGCGAGTCCAACCAGTCTGCTACATATTATCTCTTACTAACAGGCACTGATACACACACACACACACACACACACACACACACACACACACACACACACACACACACACACACACACACACACACACACACACACACACACACACATGAACCTGAGCAGCGAAAATATGCTCAAGGTCTATGATTACAGCCCCCAAATCCCCTAGCAGGGGCCCGTGGCCCTGCAGGCTCCCTCCGGAAACCCACAGCCGAGTGTGCTGAGAGCAGATAAGATTGATTGACAGCCATCTGCCATGATCAATAAACAGATATGAAAAACAGCCCATGCTGCTGCTCTCCTGTTCCCACCCTGTGTGTTTCTCTCTCGCTCTCTCTCCCCTGTCGCGTTCTCTCTCCACCTTCCTCCCTCTCCCTCTCTCTCTCCCTCTCTCTCTCACTTTCCCCCCCTCTCTCTCTCTCTCTCTCTCTCTCTCTCTCTCTCTCTCTCGGCCTTGCCCTCGACACTCCATACCAAAGTCCTTGGCAAAGTATGCGGTTGACTTTGAGGAGTACTGTGCCCAGGTGTGGGGTGGCGGCTGCCCGCAGGCAAGGTTTCCCTTATCAATGGGCAGATTCCGATGATGGGTTCCAACCCACGGAACTGCAGCGCCGCAGAAAGCCCTAGTCTGATGGCCTCCTCCACCTGGATGAAGTGGGAGTGCAGGGGAGTGTTGGAAGAGGCAGAATGTGAGTGCACATGTGTGCAAGATGAGTGTGTGTATATGTGTGAGATATACAGTACACATCTGTGTTAGGTGTGTGTGTGTGTGTGTGTGTGTGTGTGTGTGTGTGTGTGTGTGTTACCTTGCTCTAAAGCCATATTTGCGATTGAGAACTGCATATCTGTGTGTGGTGGGCCGTCAGAGATAGTGAATGGGATTAATGAGGTGGTTTGAAAAGAGAGAAAGGGGAAAGAAACGGTTACCTCTGATGAGGACATCTCCCAGCGTGTTTATGTTCACCGTTCGTGTTTTCGCCCGAGCAGCGCTGCAGCTGAGGGGGACACAGATGATTCTGTTCATCACCGCGCACGCGCGTGTGTGTGTGTGTCTGTGTGTGCGTATGTGTGTGCGGTCTTCTAAAGGTGTTTTACTCACGCTAATTACTTTAATTTCATACAACTGTGTGTATTTATGGCCTGCCAGCATAAATGGTAGACTCATAAGCTCTCTCTCTCTTTCTCTCTCTCTTTTTCTCTCTTTTTTTCTCTCTTTCTCTCTGCAATGTTTCTCTCTGCAATGTTCCTCCTCACTTCTGTCTTCACTAGGGAACAGCTGGTCTGTGTTTTTCTGATGGGGCCCTTTCTGAGTGGCCTCCGGGACCAGGAAGGGAGACAGAAAAAGAGAGAGAGAGAGAGAGAGAGAGAGAGATGAAAAAAGAGTTATAAAAGAAAGAAAAATAGTGTGTATTGGTATTTGAGTGTGCGTTAGATGAGAGAGAGAGAGTGAGAGAAAGAGAGAGAAAGGAATGTGATGGGTGGAGAGAGAAGAGTGGTGGGTGGAGAGAGAGAGAGAGAGAGAGAGAGAGAGAGAGAGAGAGAGAGAGAGAGAGAGAGAGAGAGAGAGAGAGAGAGACGGCTGGATTTCAAGCAACAGTCTGCCCAGACTGTCCACCCCCTTCAGCGGCTGAGGCGATTGTTATCATGCCTTTTGGGTAAAGAGAGTTATCACAGCACCGCCAGGTCAGCAGGGGGACGCTGTGTCCGCCCCACTGGTCACTCAGCCACCACCACCAGCTCTGTTGCTATTGTTGTGCCTCTTCCCTGTTTTACACTCATCGCATCATTAGCAGGCTACTCTCAGCCTTGCACAGCTGTGCTTACAGTTGCCGTCCAGCTCCATCCGTCAGAGGTGGGGCCCGTGGCAGCCACAATCTGCAGAGCCAGCATGGCGGCTCGTGTAGCAGCTGTGACCCTGTGACTTTTGGCAGACCCGGAGCTTGCGGGTTTGTGGGCTGTAGTGGACTGGTCAGAACTGAGGCGGCTCAGGCTGGACTGGCGGCCCATGCAGGGCGACATTCCCACACTGTCAGCGCGTTTGACCGGTAGACGTGAGTGAGCATGCTCCCGACACAGCGGGTAATTGAGATCGCTGGTTCACCACGGGCGCTGTCAGACATGACAATGCTACTGCAGGCACGAATGACTGAAACACATGCCCAGCCTCTCTCTCTCTCTCTCTCTCTCTCTCTCTCTCTCTCTCTCTCTCTCTCTCTCTCTCTCTCTCACAGAAATGGTGTACTGACAAGGGTCTGGT
>NW_027468663.1:12662094-12669594 GCF_046254945.1 Alosa pseudoharengus | reverse complement strand
AAAGCACTGGCCGAGAGAAGGCGCTGGATATATTCACGCTGGCCGGCTGCCATTGTTCCCTATTGATCCCGATAAGCAAGCTGCACCTGGCACATGTTGAATTAAAGCCCGTGTGTGTCGCACGGCCCGGAGGTGCCCGCTCAATGGCCATGTTTTAGCGCATTCAGGTTACCGTGTGAAAGGAATACGCGCTCTCTCTCCACGTCTGTTTCTCTGTCCCTTTTTTTATTTCTCTTTTTTCTTTTCTTCTCTCGTTCTCTTTGTCGGAGGGTGAACTGTGGAGCTCATCTGTAGCCCTAGCAGTGAAAAGCCAGAACTCTGCGTTTTCTTCCCTGTTTCTCACCCATTCATGTATTGTTAGTTATTGTAGGTTCAGAGAGTCCCACATTCACACAGATGTGTGAGCACACACACACACACACACACACACACACACACACACACACACACACACACACTGAGCTGGGTCACCTTAGAGCCCAATTAAAGCCTTGTGACATGTTTGTTCAACTAGAGCTCACAGCGCAAGAATATAAGAATGAAAGAGAGAGAGAGAGAGAGAGAGAGAGAGAGAGAGAGAGAGAGAGAGAGAGAGAGAGAGAGAGAGAGAGAGAGAGAGAGAGAGAGAGAGATAAGAAGCAAAAGGCAGGCAGAGGCACTTGTTGTTCCTTGGGATGTGAATAGGCTGAGGCGAGGAAGCCAGTAGAGACAGATGACCCTCCCCATCCTCTTTCCTTCTGTGACCCAAACACAAAGAAACAGAGAAGGCCGTCTTTTAATGAAGTCACTAATGAATGCTGCCAGACATTCCTTCTCTCTTCTCGTCCCTCCACCTCTCTCTCTCTCTCTCTCTCTCTCTCTCTCTCTCTCTCTCTCTCTCTCTCTCTCTTTCTCTCTCTCTCTGTCTCTCATTCTCCTCTCCCCCCACTCTTTATCTGTGTAACTTCTCTCCAACATCTCTAGCACTCTCTCTCTCTCACACACTTTTTCTTCCCTCACATTCAGCACTCACTTCCTGAACTTCCTGAACCACCCAGAGGATTGTCCGTCTGTCTGTGTGTCTGTGAGTCCCCTGTCCCCTGTCCATCTCCTCCGCACTCTCTGACCTCTTCATGCACTCTCTCCGCTCCTCTCCTCGTCTTCCTCTTGTGCTCTCTCTCCGTGAAGCCACCCTAATTGCCCTGTGGTGGAACTGTGTGCGCCTAGTGACAATTGGGGGGTGTGGGAGGGAGGGGACTGGGGACTGACAAAAGCCCTCAATGGCTTCAGCAGATGGCGGAGGTCCCTTGAATTTGCCGTTGTGGGCAAAGCAAAGCACAAAAGCTAAAGAGGATGAGGGCCCACAAGCGAGCCAAGGGGGAGGTCACTGTCTGTGCCGACTCCCCCCACCACATACGCTACACACCGCCCATTCTGCACCCCCCCCCCGCCCCCCAACACACACACACACTTCATGGATTTCTCTTGAATGTCACGAGGTTTGCGTCTGATACCCCCAACCCCCTCAACCCCCCTCATAAATTCCCACCCTGGATAAAAAGAAGCCCAAAGACGCTCTGCTTCCTCTAGACAAAGCAGCATTTTTTGTCAGTACGTCAGCTGTTTTTTCTCCTCTTCCTCTCCTCTCCTCTCTTCTCCTGTCCTCTCACGTCTTCCTCTTTTTTAATAACCCATCCCTCTGCTCTGGTTTACTTTCATCGGTAGTTTTTTAATGAGGAGTGGTGGGGAGTCCTGGCATGAGATGGCCTGTGGCGTCACATGCGCTGCAAAGACTTCGCCGCTCTCGCCTCTCATTCTTCTCATCAAGCGTGACCGCGGAGGGCTTCAGTCGGCTCCCACACCAGCGAGAGAGAGGGAGAGAAAGAGAGAGAGAGAGAGAGAGAAAAGAAATGGAGGGATGGGGAGAGAGAGAAAAAAATGCTATTTGTATGTTAAGTGGGGTGGCATATGGGATGCTCCATGGCTAAGGTGGTCTTTCACTTGCAAATGAAGGTAAATTTAACACCGCCATTGCCACACAGTGCCCTGATCGGGGCTCTTATGATCAGTGTTGGATAGAGAACATGGCCATGTCCTTCAGAAGAGAGCAAATCTTACTCCAGCATGTTACTGGGTGGTAATGTTATGCCGTTGTGCTTACGTCGATGTGCTTTTAATTGTAATTACATACTGTGGCAATAATTATCATGTCAGTAGCAAACATGGGCTGACGTGGCCAAACAACATAATTAGCCTGCTTCTCTGCATACACACACTGCCTCACTCATTCAACATATTCAGAGCTTGGAACATATTTGATTTTCATTTTTACATCCAAACTTTATTTTTCCATGGGCAAACTTTCAGGTGTGTAGAGTTGTGTATGGGTAATGGGTGTGTGTGGTGTGGACATGGAGACTCCCTGCAGTGAAATGCCTCCAATAGAAGCTTCCACAGCACGCTGTCTTGAAGAGTGTATGGTTTGGAGGTCTGCAAGTTTCAAAGTGGTTCCTCAGTGGATCAGAAGTCTCCTTTGTGCTGGTGGCGGATGGTACAACTTTACAGAACCCCACCCGCCCATTCATCCACCCACCAGGCCACCCGCCTGCCTGCCTGCCTGCCTGCCAGGGGGGTGTCTGATTTGGGCCAGACGCTCCTCCTCTCATCCCATCCACCCCAGTCTCCAGTGCCAGCTACATTCCTCTGGCAAATTATTGATTAGAGACCCCCCGCCCCCGTCGCTCTCTTACCGAGCGCGGCTTTGAGGACCCCCTGCCTGCGCTCCAGCTTCCAGAGGAGAGCAGAGAGCAAAGAGGCGAGAGAGATGCCGCTTCACATGGAAAATGAAAGCGAGGAGAGAAGGTGAAGGTGGTGGTGTGGTGTGGTGTGAGTGGAGGGAGGAGGAGTGCTCCATCTTTGTTGTGTGTTTTGAGGCGCTGCTCTAACTGGCTTTGGCTTTTGGGGTTGTTTACTTGGTTCACGCGGCACGGTTTTTTGTCCTCTTTTTTTGGAAAATACGATTCTATTTCGATACAGACAGAGACAGAATTAGCATAGATGGAAAACTACTCACTGATTCTCTTTTGCAGTCTTTCTTTCTTTATTTATTTATTTCCCAACAGCCACATCTGTTGATGCAACAAAACGTAATATAGATCTTGTGCTGTGTGTGGCTAATCCAAAAGTGCCATCCTGTTTTAAACATTAGCTCTCTCCCTCTCTGGCTATTTTCCCTCCTCTCTGTCTGAGAATAGTGCAAGGCAGTCACACCACACACCAAATGGAGGCCAGCTACATGGCAGAGAAAAACCCTGCAATTGAAAAGTCAAGCCGAAGGAAGCAGTGAAAGTGTGTATGAGTGCTTAGCCCTGATCTCCCGTGTCTCCTGACACAAGCTAATCCTGTGTGTGTGTGTGTGTGTGTGTGTGTGTGTGTGTGTGTGTGTGTGTGTGTGTGTGTGTGTTCGTGTGTGTGTGTTCGTGTGTGTATGTGTGTGTGTGTGTGTGTGTGTGTGTGTGTGTGTGTGTGTGTGTGTGTGTGTGTGTGTGTGTGTGTGTGTGTGTGTGACTATCTGTTTCCCACTGGGAGACCAGTGGGCCTAAACGTGGCCACTCAAACCTCTCCATATTAACTCTCCAAACCTCCACATTAAGTGTCTCTGTGGTAGATTCCTGCAGACTGAGCAGCCTGCCCGTTGCCTCATCTGGTCATCCCAATCAGTGTACCCTCTCTTCTCACTTTACTCATCTGGACATTTTAGTCCTCACTACAACTTTACAGACAATCATCTCAGAGAGGTTAGAGCCAGCCTGAGGGGTTCATCAGCAGTACTGTAGACCATAGAATGGCTCCCCACCTGTTTTGTGTGTGGAAATCAGACCCACCACTCCTTGGGTTCAAATACAAATATTTTCATTCAGTGATGTTGGAGCCGAGCCACATGTAAGGATGAGGTGGGGTTTTTCCCCTTCTTCCCTCTGACAGTGTCTGCCGTGAGCCGCGCTGCCCCAGGTGTTAAGATGTGATTGATGGCGTATTCTCTGGCTGTACTGTAGTTACCACAGACATTTTTTTTTCTCTTCTCCACCCTCCCTGCCCCTGAATGGTGTGAATGATTAAAAACAGACGTGGAAGCAAAATGGCAAGAGAGATGTAATTTTAGATCCTGTTATCGCTGGGATACCTTTGACGAACGGCTGACAGAGAAGAGTAATATCTGTGAGATATATTTTTTTACCCCCCCCCCCCCCCCAGCTGCAGATTGTCGTTTGACAGGTGAATGGGCTCCCTGGTGTACTAACGTCCATTCTCAGCGGGGGGAAATGAGGGGAGAGGGAGCTTTGTACGATTTGATTTTGTGCTATTAAAAACCGGCAGAACTTGGCGAAAATATGAGGTGAAAAAAAATGAGAAAATATAACTATGTTTAATATAGGTCATAGTTAAAGGAATGTCTATCGATTGGTGTCTCGGCAAACCTCCTGGATACAAAGTCCCTTAGAGAGAGAGAGAGAGAGAGAGAGAGAGAGAGAGAGAGAGAGAGAGAGAGACCTAAAAAGAACTATGCAAATCAAGATAACAGATACAAAGAAACAATACAATACAAACCAACCTATAAATTGACATCTGACAGTGCATCTAAATTCACCAATGCAGCCAACTCTACTGAAATTACTAATAAAATTAATATTTTTTTACAATTTCAAATTGTATTTTTTTACAATTTCATCCATATCCACCAGCTGTTAAAACAGCTGTAAATCAAGTAAATGAATTATACCACATAATTGCATTTAAAGCAAACCTGTCAAGAAATGTTCTCATACCATTTCTCATACTGGAGTTGTGATTCCATTCCTGAGTGTGCTTTATAGATGCCCCACCCCATCCCACTCTGTTGCACTCTATTCCACCCTTTTCCCATCATGGCTCTCTCCACCCTACACCACCCATGCTGTTGCTGGGCGAAGTGTCTGTTATGGCAACAATAAAAGTCTTAATGTGAAGCAGGATTCTCTTAAGAGTCGGAACATGATGTGGCTGCTAATGGTCTTCCCTGCTTGGTGCACCCAACCTTAGGGAGACTTTGGGGCTGTTCAGAGGAGGCTCTCCCTCCCCCCCTCTCACTCCCCCCTCACCTCCCCAACAGGAAGAAATGCTGCGTTCAATAAGTCCGGCTCGTTCTGGGGTTCTCTCTCTTGCAGATGAATGGTGGGCATTTATAATGGCTGCCGCTTGTAGAGAAGAATCGATGCAACACAATGGGGAATTTCTCTTTTTTCTTTTTTTCCCTTTTTGGGGTGGAACACATCTTAGCCATTTCCCACGCCACACAAACACAAAACGTATACACATTGCACATACACACATGCATACTAGATATATAACCATCTCTGAATATGTTATTTGGGAAGGCACATTGGAAACAAATATTTCTTTATCATTATCACCTTAATTTAATTTGAATTATTGACCATGATAAAAAAAAAATTCCCTCTTCTGTTTGCAAAATAGGACTTTCACTAACTAGTGATTTTAATTTACTACAAATAATGAAAAAGTGATCGCTGTATTCTGTGGTCGCCCCCCACTGAGTCCCCTGACTGGCACCTGGATTTGATTCAACCACCCACAACCAATAGCCTCAAAATGAAGCTTGAAGCTTAGAACCTGTTAGGTTCCTTTATTTTAAAAGCTTAGTTGAAATATTTTTCTTTTAAAAAGAAAATACACCATGTATTTCAGTAAATATTAATTCAAAACAGAATCTTTCCAGTTTGTTAAGGGGATGAGACAGTTCATAAAGTTTAGTTTATTTAAAATTCAAAGAGAGGGATGAAACCACCGCGAAGGGATGTGCAGTTTGAAGATATGGAAATATATTCTATAAATTGGTTATATGCAAATAATAATTAATTTGATGCTTTGAAGACTGCATTGCCAATAAATGTTTGGTTAGAAAATACATTTGCTCGGTTTTATATGACTTCCTGTATGAAACGAATACATAATTAGAATACAGTAAGATACAGATACAATTACACATAGCAATGATGCCTCTGTACTCTTCTAATTCACACAAGTTGTATACACACTTTTGTACAAACACAGTTGCATACAGTACATGACTCTACACATATGCATACCAGTGTATTGCTTACTTTATTGCTTACTGTATCGCTTTTGCTTTAGAGGTATGCATGTGTGTGTGTGTGCCTGTGTATGCATGCGGCCGTCTGTGTGTGTTTGTGTGCCTGTGTGTGCGTGTGGCCGTGTGTGTGTGTGTTTGTGCCTGTGTGTGTGTGTGTGTGTGTGTGTGTGTGTGTGCCTGCGGCCGTGCCACTGTGTGTGTGTGTGTGTGTGTGAGAGGTTGATGACTGGTGACCGATGGGGCTGAGGGGGGTGAGGGCAGCTCTCTGGCCCCTGCCGCTGCTCTGGAGGGCTCTTGTGGGAGTGTTCCAGAGCACTTGAGCCCTCAAAAACGTTCCCCTGCACCACCTCCCCTAATCTCCAAACAACACTTGGCTGTTTGTGTGTGTGTGTGTGTGTGTGTGTGTGTGTGTGTGTGTGTGTGTGTGTGTGTGTATGGAGGCAAATTTCCCTCACGGGATCAAAAGAGTATATACTTATACTGCATGCTCACTGAGCTGTGGTATTGTTCATTTTTAGGTATGTGTTCAAATTAGTTTGTTAATCTGTACGTCTCTTTGTGTGTTATTTGCTGATTGTTCATATTTAAGTTATGTTTAAGTGTGTGTTTGTGCCTGTGTGTGTGTGTGTGTGTGTGTGTGTGTGTGTGTGCCTGCGGCCGTGCCACTGTGTGTGTGTGTGTGAGAGAGGTTGATGACTGGTGACCGATGGGGCTGAGGGGGGTGAGGGCAGCTCTCTGGCCCCTGCCGCTGCTCTGGAGGGCTCTTGTGGGAGTGTTCCAGAGCACTTGAGCCCTCAAAAACGTTCCCCTGCACCACCTCCCCTAATCTCCAAACAACACTTGGCTGTTTGTGTGTGTGTGTGTGTGTGTGTGTGTGTGTGTGTGTGTGTGTGTGTGTGTATGGAGGCAAACTTCCCTCACGGGATCAAAAGAGTATATACTTATACTGCATGCTCACTGAGCTGTGGTATTGTTCATTTTTAGGTATGTGTTCAAATTAGTTTGTTAATCTGTACGTCTTTTTGTGTGTTATTTGCTGATTGTTCATATTTAAGTTATGTTTAAGTGTGTGTGTGTGTGTGTGTGTGTGTGTGTGTGTGTGTGTGTGTGTGTGTGTGTGTGTGTGTTAAAATAGATGTGTTTCCTCTCTGACGTTTTGAGAACAGGAGAGCCATTTTGGGCCGTGGTTATGTTTAGGCCCTCTCCTCCATCAGTTCCTTCTCTCCTCCATCAGCTCCTTCTCTCCTCCATCAGCTCCTTCTCTCCTCCATCAGCTTCTCTCCTCCATCAGTTCCTTCTCTCCTCCATCAGCTTCTCTCCTCCATCAGCTCCTTCTCTCCTCCATCAGTGCCTTCTCTCCTCCATCAGCT
>NW_027468663.1:12624594-12657094 GCF_046254945.1 Alosa pseudoharengus | reverse complement strand
GAGGCCTTCAGATGTGAGAGACAACTGCCTCGTTGCTTGGTTGGAGCTGACCCTGTCGGGGGAGGTGTGGGCCTTGCCTCGGGGCTTGCTGACTTCTCCAAGACAAACATGTCGAATAACAGGCCTCTGTTTGCGGAGCATTCACTCACCACTCACCTCTGCTCCACACGCTGCGGTAGGCTGTTGTTCTGCGGCGTGTGAAAAAGTCAACATGGCTGCAAAATCTGTGCCGACATCGGGAAATGAGGTGCCTCGTCGAAAAGTTCGGCCTCTCCTGGGCGAGGCTAGTGGCTCCAGCTGAAGCCATAACACCACCCACACACGCCACCCACCCTGAAATGGTTAGGTCATTTCCTCCACTTTTTCCTAGTGTGTCTTTGTCTATAAATTCATGCACCAATTATCTTTAGCTGCCTTTTTTCAGCAGGGGCCACTTCAAACGGCTCATTAACATCCGTCACTATGCATGCCAGTGCTCATCTCTTTCACTTGCCTCCTCACTCGGAGTCTGTCCATTCTTTTTGTATGCCTGCGTTACTATTATTTATTTGATTCACGCTGACAGCATTGAACTATGGCTGATTTGCATTTGACATGTTCACAAATGGCTCAGGCTTTCTTTGAACTCACTTACGCACTTTTGTGTTCTCATTGGTCAGTGATTGTTTGTGGAAATGCAAGCGGGATGTGTTTTTGTGTGTGTGTGTGTGTGTGTGTGTGTGTGTGTCTGTGTGTGTATTTGTGTGTGTATTTGTGTGTGTGTGTGTGTGGGGGGGGGGTGTTGTGGATGAGCCATGTTGCTGTTAACAGGAAATTAAGAGCGAGCGAGAGAGAGCAAGAGAGAGAGTGGGAGATGGGTAGTATGCACATCTCTGGCTAACTGCTATGGATTAATTGATCGGTGCATGAAGTTAATGAGGTGGAGTTCTTTTAAAAGAGACAGGAGACAGACAACACTAATGGCAAGGGAAAGTTTGAAATGGAAGGCAAAAAAGGAAAGCTATTTATCTATGGAACATATACTTTATTCCTCAGGCCTTCAAGCCCAAAAGTAATTGGCAACACTCTCAGTAGCTGCTCATTTTATTACCGAAGCCCTCCATCATCACTCCCTCTCTGCCTCGTCCATCCAAGAACAACACAGTGTCTGCAGGCAGAATCACCAGGCTTATGTTGTATTTGGGTGGACATGCGGTTATAGCTCTGAGGATTGTCCGCAAAAGGCCTTCCAGCGTTCACTAGCGTCTGCTGTCCAGAAAACACAAGATAAACAAACACAGCAGATAACTGAGAAAACGGGATGCAATATCAGTCAAGAGAACGACGGAGATGACAAGGAAAGAATGTAAAATGGATGACAAGATAGCAAATATGATGAAGATGAAACAAGTCAAATAGTGCACCATTCATGCACTGTGCCACAGATTAGGCTTAACATTGAAATAAAGAGGTAAAAATAGACAGAATTATTTGCCAGAAGCCAGACTAAACAAGGTAAAATGTTAAGGGAAATCCCAAGGTAGTGTTTGTAATGAGTTACAAACACTACACACACACACACACACACACACACACACACACACACACACACACACACACACACACACACACACATATTACACACACAGTAAGGCAGCTGCAGACAGAGAGTTTTGGGACTCCAAACTCAGACAATATGGGCCAATCAAAGACAGCTAGGTAATTGAATAGACAGCAAGAGATTAATCAATATATGATTGACTCTCGCCTTGAAATTGTTAGTATATTTTCTAAGATGCTGACTGACGCAAGGTCATATTAAATGGTAATGTTGTCAAATTAGACTATATGCCTTCACTGAACAAAAAAGCTTTTTAAAAGACTGGAGGCAGACGTTTCTGAAGGAATATGATGAAAAGAGTGTGTAGGCGTGCTTTAATCCTGAAGCCACATCTCAAATCGACCTGGCTAAGAGCTCTTAGGGAAGCCACGACGGAGTGACTGTCGCGTCGGCTCTCGTACGTACCCACCAAGCCACGCCACACCAGAGCAGTGCAGGGCCAGACCTGTTTCAAACTTAGCTGCTAAGCGTGTCCCTATGGGTTTTGGGTTGTACATGTGTGTGTGAATATGTGTGTGTGTTTGTGTGTGTTGTGATGAGTGTTTTCATGCTGTGATGGCATCAGCAGAAACAGTAGGGAGGGGTGCTTCCTCCCTCTTTCTCTCCATTTCTCTCTACTCTCTCTCCCTCTCTCTATCTAGTGCATGGCTATTCATCAGTGCCAGTGAAAAGGGTACAAGAGAGGGTACCCCCTGCCAGCTACCGGCCTGGACACCCCCCCACACACACCCCCCACACACACACACCCAAAGCTGACAGTCAGCAGTAGAGAGAGAGAGAGAGAGAGAGAGAGAGAGAGAGAGAGAGAGAGAGAGAGAGAGAGAGAGAGAGGAGAGAGGAGTCCTGAGCCAAGCCAATCCCCAGTCTGGTTTTGATTACAGTGTAGATTGGAGAGGGAGCACATGTTACTGCTTGCTGAGTGGCGATATGTTACCCGGCCGCCACACTGCTGTGCAGCTTGCGCTCAAGTGCCACTGGACGCCGACGGAATACCAATGTTGTCTTTCCTCTCTCTCTCTCTCTCTCTCTCTCTCTCTCTCTCTCTCTCTCTCTCTGTCTTCCCTTTCTTTCTCGGCCTCTTGTGCATGCTCCAGTGTCAGGTCTCGTTGTTGGTGTGATGCTGCATCAGAAAAGTAATGAGAAAAGAAGATGACACCAGCTTCTTCCTGTAGTTTATGTGGTGTTTGTTTTTAATGCGTCGAAAAACAAAACAAAAACGCTGACATATCGTCTTTCGCACCACCGTGCCGCGACCAGCCATGTCCTGCTGCACACACGCCTGTCCTGCTGCACACACGCCTGTCCTGCTGCACACACGCCTGTCCTGCTGCACACACGCCTGCCATGCTGTCGCTGGCTATTTAGGTGGACATGATTGTGGCGGTAGCTTTCACACTGACAAGAGGCTATTCAGAGCTCAATCAGGGCTCCAGTGCACAAAGGAACACATTATAGAACATATATGGATGTGCAGACATGCAAACATAGCAGCCCGTGTGCAATACCTCTCTCCCACACACACACACACACACACACGCACACACACACACAAATGTGTGTTATGTATGTGTGTAGATTATATATTTCCACTCAGACAGGAAACAAAGTAGAGAGCACATCCGTTGTGTTGTTGTGGAGCCTGAGAGTGCTTCTGTGCTCTGTTCAGATAGACAACGGCACTGCCCTCTATGGAGTCCGCTGGGCCAGCACAAGTGCACACTGTTCAGTGGCACCCCTATCAGTGCCATGGATTTTCTCCTCAGCACTGTTTGTCTATAGCTAGTTAGAGATGTTAGACAAAGATTAGAAGATTTGAATCCATCTGCATTGACGATGCGCGCGCACACACACACACACACAAACACACACACACAGTCTTTTTGACCTCTTGTTCTTTTCTCTAGCATTGTTTCTCTTGGTATCCTCTCAATTTTTCTCTCCCTCTACTTCCTCCTCCCTGTCTTTTTCTTACCCTCTCTTTCATTCAGGGGGCAGCCGTGGCCTACTGGTTAGCACTTCGGACCTGCAACCGGAGGGTTGCCGGTTCGAACCCCGACCAGTAGGCACGGCTGAAGTGCCCTTGAGCAAGGCACCTAACCCCTCACTGCTCCCTGAGCGCCGCTGTTGATGCAGGCAGCTCACTGCGCCGGGATTACAGTAGTGTGTGCTTCACCTCACTGTGTGTACACTGTGTGCTGTGTGTGTTTCACTAATTCACGGATTGGGATAAAAGCAGAGACCAAATTTCCCTCACGGGATCAAAAGAGTATATATACTTATATTTATTTTTTCCTTTCCTTCTCTTCCTTCTCTCTCTGCACTGCTCGATATTGTGACTGTACAATGCCAGGGCCTTCCACTGTACTGAAGGCCATTGTTGACTTATCATCTGTCATCATGACATTCTCACTCAGTGTGTGTGTTTGTGTGGACACACAGTTCCTGTGAGTCTCGGAGAGCCCGGCTGAAAAATACGCCAACACCCCTCACCCCCCACAACATGCACCCCTCGCTTGTACAACACACACGCACCCTCCTTGTTCACACATATTTGTGTGTGTGTGTTTCTCTCTCTGCTTCTTATCTACTGTGTGGAGAGGTTTTCGGGAGAGACGACGCGGGGGTGTCGTGTAAAACTGGTCATGGGTAAAGTCGTCTACTTTGACTGGGCCTCATTAAAAGCAGGAGATACTCCCAGCAGCCTCAGCTCAGCTCAGTCTGTCAAATGGTAATCTGAGGCAGACTGTCGTATGTATATGAATATGTAAGACATCCATTATTCATTCACGCAGCATCCTATGTGATTTTTCTTTTTTTTCTTCTAACAGAGATCTAGACCATCATTAGTGGAGCGGGTTGATGCGAGCTCTGCTCTTAATGTATTCGGTCAGTCTTCTCCTAGCTGCTGATAGATGAGAGGGAAAGAGAGAGAGAGAGAGAACAGCAGGAGAAGAAAAATGATTTGGAAAGAAAGAGGACAAGGAATAGACGTGAACCCTGCTATTATAGTACACAGACAGTTTCTCTTCTTCTGAGAAGTTGATAAACCTGGCCGAAGGAAGACGGAAACAGACATCATAACATCAATCAACATGACATTAAAATGAACAGTTTGAAATAAAGTAATAATAGCCTTAATAATAATAATAATAATAATAATAATAATAATAATAATAATTACAGAATAAAATCAATAGCATAATAAACATATGAAAAGCCACAACTCTATATAGGCTACAGTATATACTCTACTGTAGTTATATAGGGTATAACTACAGTTATATAGTTATAACAAAGTCTTTAAACACGTTTTAAGGATCACATGATCACTTGAATGAAGAGTAGTAAATCATTTCACCAATGAGGGATCACAGAAGAAAAGTGTATTGACTGTAACATCTTAGTGTTGATGGAAGGTCAACATAGTAGGACTGCAGTGGGCAATAGGGGACATAGAGCTGGATCATGAAATAAAGATAGCCAAGTGCAGATCCATTAAGTGTCCTATAGTCCTATAGTGAAGGATGTGAATTTAATTCGGACTGCTATAGGAAGCCAATAAAGAGTTACTATCAGAGATGTGTCTTCTTTGGCTGATTAAAGACAGGTAGGCCAGTTAACAATGTTAAGTTCAGTTCAGTTGGGTGTGCCAAGTTGTGTGGCATATTAGATGGTAGCCATGGCCTACTGGTTAGGGCTTTGGGCTTGTAACCGAAGGGTTGCCGGTTCGATCCCCAGTAGGATTGGCTGAAGTGCCTTTGAGCAAGGCACCTAACCCCTCACTGCTCCCCGAGGACTGCTGTAAGGTAGCTCACTGCTCCGGGTTAGTGTGTGCTTCACCTCACTGTGTGCTCTGTGTTTTCACTAATTCAAGGATGGGATAAATGCAGAGACCAAATTCTGTGTATACGCCAGTAAGAGGGCAAGAGCTTTGCCCTGACTGACCTTGGGTAGAGAGGACTGGCCGCTGAGTGGAATGAGCCAGTGTGTAAATGAGTGTGTTTGTTACTGTGTGTCCTCCAACTGGACCTCCCTATCACCGTCATGTGCGCCACGAGCACATAAATCTTCCTTAAGAGATTGCATTTGCACATGATTGTTAGGGATGCACAGGCAGCACAAGCAGCTCCAACACCTCTATTCTAATGGCCTTTCACTTAGCCCAGCCAGGAGCCACCGCAGAGAGAGAGAGAGAGAGATTTCACCTGCTTCCACCATTTAGCTTGTGGTGGGCTTAGATGTAAACAGTGTTCTGGCTCTCTTGCTTTCTCCATCTCTCTCTCTCATTCCCTCCCTTTTCCATCTCTCTCTCTGTCTCTCTCCCTCTCTCACCCTCTCCCTCTCTCTTGGCTGCTGGGGTAGAGATGGGTCCTGACGCGAGCAGCACGGAAGAATGATTAATGGCCACTGAGCCGTTTCTCCCGCCCTCTTCTCCCTCCCTTCCTATCTTCCCTTTTTCTTTTTTTATTCGGTGAGGTGTGTCTGTGTGTGTGTGGGGGGGGGGTCTGATGTTGATCCTCCTCTTCAGCTCTTCATCTTGACGCTCTGCTCTTTCAGTGTGGCCTTTTCATGCCCAGAATGCGCTCCTTCGGCCAGGACCTTCCAAGACACTGACAGACGGGACCACGAGGGGTTCAGGGAACACGCCCCCCTTACACACACACACACACACACACACACACACACACACACACACACAGCCTCACCCTGTCCAGCTGCGGTGGTGTCAATGCAGCTGGTCGCTCTGCGGTGCTCTGTGCCCTCCTTCCATTTTTTTTTTTTCAACTCGGCTGGCCAAGCAATGTGACCGTGACCCAGAAAGCACGGCTATCCCTCCCAGTGCACGGCTATCCCTCCCAGTGCACGGCTATCCCTCCCAGTGCACGGCTATCCCTCCCAGTGCACGGCTATCCCTCCCAGTGCACGGACGCAGCAGTGGTGGTAGCTGAGACTGGCTCCTCACATGCCGAGTGCCGAGCTGTTGGGGGGGGGTCAGGGTGTCACTCTCCAAGAGTTCATCCTTTTTAGCGCCGAGTGTCACTGTGCACAGCGCCGTTTCTTTTTTTCCTCTTTTTTTTCCGGTCCTCGGGGATCTCTGAAGGCATGACCTCCGTACTTATGCAGGCCAAAAGAGGGAACGGTCACTCCTTACTGAGGTTTGCAGGCACCGACTGCCCTTCTGGTTATTTATTTATGTTTTATATATTTATTTATCTCTGTGGTGGCTACATGGAGATGGCATTATCTCAAACGTGTGTACAGCTGATCCAAGCTTTGATAAAGCCAGGCTTCTCAGAGGATCAGTGTTAGATCTTCACAATCATCACATGACTACATGGTCCGGAGGAGAAAAGAATAAGAGAGAGAGGGGGGGGGGAGAAATCTGCTGGCTTGCTTATTCGCAAGGCCCTGATATATATCAGTGCAGTTTATTAAAATGCATGAAGCACCCTGACATGAGCTTTGCAGGATCTATAATACTCTGGCGGATATTTCTTTGTCATAGGCCTTGACTCTCACAGTCTTGCATCTGCATAGCTTATACTCTTTTTTTGTATAGCATTGCGACATCTACCCATAGCCTTTCCTAGGAGTTATTTGAACTCCGCCTGACTCTCCACAGTGCACTGGAGATAATGATTGATTGGGTCTGATTGATTCATGACACAGTCCTGAATGATTTCTACAACGTGGCCATTGTAATTATGACTTTAATGTGCCAGGCTAAGTGTAATCGTATGGAGGCCTTGGTATGTTCTGACATCAGTGCGATTAGATACCTCTCCCTGTGAGGGTGGATGAGAGATGTGAGGGGTGGTGGTGGGGGGGTTGGGGAAGGGTGGTGGTGGGGGGGTTGCATGTCCGGTTGCAGGCGTCGCGTTGGAGTCGGGAGGCTCGTGCTGATGACAGACAGGCTGTGGTGACTGGACTTAATGGTCTTCTGATCCTGATCCACTGCTCTCCATCACGACTGCACGCGCTCCCGCAGACTAGCAGTCTCATCAGGGCACGGCCATCCGTCACTGTCAGCAGCCTCTTATCCAGGCCAGTGACACACACACACACACAAAAAGTGCAATGACCCGTAAATACACAAATACAGGCGTCTGCATACGCAGGAACACTCAAACATAGGAACACTCAAACACAAACACACACACACACACACACACACACACACACACCACACAGCACAGCACATCCACACTGCAGGGTGACCTCCAAGGCCAGAGCAAAGGAATGACCCACAGGGGTCAAATGGTGTGAAATGGCTCTTGCCCTCTGTGTGTGGACGTGGGCAGGATTTAAAGGACTCAGCCTGGGATATTTCCCATGTGATGGATGGGATCTGGTGTTGGTGGGGGCCGTGGGTGGGTGGAGGTGTCGGGTTAAATGCACGGTTCAGGGGATGCACCACTGGATTCCTGAAGGATCTCCTCTATTCCTCTCCAGAGAAATGGATGGCTTTGCATTCTGGCAGTATACCCCTGCATTCAATTACACTCCTGACCACACACACACACACACAGACACACACACACACACACACACACATATTCCCACTCAGACATGTTTGTGTTTGTCGTTCTTCTACCATTCGTCACCCCGAGCTGTGTTTGTGTGTGTGTGTGTGTGTGTGTGTGTGTGTGTGTGTGTGTGTGTGTGTGTGGCGTGTGTGTGTGTGTGTGTGTGTGTGTGTGTGTGTGTGTGTGTGTGTGTGTGTGTGTGTGTGTGGCGTGTGTGTGTGTGTGTGTGTGTGTGTGTGTGTGATCCTGCAGTCCTGTGCTTGTCTGAAGTGGTGTATGGGAGTTTTGGGGCAGATTGGGAGAATGTCACTGTGGTGTAAATATTTGTGTCCTCACAGTGTAGCACACCCAGGAGACAGGGACAGCCAGATGGCTGGGTAGCAAGTTTTTTGTGCACTCCGTGTGTGTGTGTGTGTATGCTGTGGAGGCCATGTTTTTTGTCTGCAAAGGGCAACTATGGCACAGTGCTCCCAGTCATTCCCATCACTTACACATCACTTACACACACACACACACCCACACACACACACACACACACACACACACACACACAGACACACACATACACACACTCAAGCTCATATGTGCTAATTTGCTCACATCCAAACGCTTGCACGTCCTTCTAATCACTCTCATACCCACACCCCATAAATCCTATACTTTCAATTTCGCTCTGAATTGTGCGGCTCCATATATATTTTAATGCAGCGGCGATACATTAGAGGCTGGACTGCGCCATGTGACACGTTGCCAATGTGGTTATAGCTGTGATATATAGCCTGTGCTAGGCCTTCTTTTATACCCGGAGACCACAGGCGGAATAATTGAACCTCACCTCTGCCTGCGATATTGCCTGGCGTCAACGCACGCACCAAAGAGCAGCCGTGTCGGGTCGTCCAGGCAACGGTCAGCGCTAATGCCGTCCCTTCTCTGCTCCGAGCGAATTTCATTTAGCCGCTATCTCCTCCTTCGTACATTTTGTATTGAACGAGCCATGTGAGTGTTACTCAGAGCTCCAATTTACTGCCAGTGTGGTTTTATTTATTTGTTTTGTTTGTTTGTTATGGTGGTTATTATTATTTTTTTCCCCATTCTGCTGCTTCTTTTCTCTCGTGAGATGGAGGGCAGAAAGTTTGGCTTTTTCAGTCAGTCAGTCAGTCTTCCCGCTGCTGCTGCTGCACCTCTGAGCCCTTGAGTGTGAGAGCGATCAGATAGCCATCAGTGCCCGTGAGCGGCCGGGACTGGGCTCTGGAGCCTGGCAGGAGCGGGAGCGGGAGGAGGAGCAGGTGTTGGGCAGACGGCCGGCCGGTCGTTAGTCAGGCGAGACAGGGGTGAGGTGGGGGGTTTACGGGCTCCAGGTAGGAGCTGGAGATGCTTAGTGTCAGATTAAGAGCACACACACACACACACACACTCCCCAGTGTGCAGCAGGATTTAATTAAATCCCCATTTCGGGAGAAAATTGCTGTGAAAAAGGCCTGCGGATGTCTGTGTGTGAGTGTGTGTGTGTGTGTGTGTGTGTGTGTGTTGGTAGGTGGGCAAGCAGGTGTGTGTAAGTGTGTATGTGCATCTAGGGTTGTGTGTGTGTGTGTGTGTGGAGGATGTGTATTTCGAGTGTATGTGGGTAGTGTGGTGTATTGTAAATTGTAGTGATGTGTTTGCACTGCTTGTGTGAAAGGCAGAGTGGAGCGGTTTTCTCTGTAAGAGCTCTTTATCTGAGGTGGTCTGACGGCCCTGCCGTCCGTCCAGAGGAGAGGGGAAGCCGCAGCAAGACGCTGGCGATGATGAAGGACCACATGGCTGCATGGTTGCAAAGTTCAGGCAGCTCAGGCACTCCCAACGCCTCATGAGAACCTAATTGTTTATAGATGATATTTTGTAATCTTCTTTTGTTTCCCAATAAAAACAACTCCAAAAGGATGATGAGTGTGTTCATATATGCGTGTGTTTTTGTGTGTGTGTGCATGCATGTGTATGTGTGTGCGTGTGAGTGTGTCTGAGTGTTTGTGTGTATGTGTGTGTGTGTGTGTGTGTGCGCGTGTGTGTGTGTGTGTGTGTGTGTGGTGCAGCAGATTTAGAGCTCTTTTGAGGAACAGGAACACCCTGTGCCTCCAAACCAAATATTAATGAATCAGTCTTGCTGCATGGGCTGCTCGCCAGCTGCTCTGAGCTGGAAAAGCATGAAGTTCTCAGCAGTGAGATTCAAATGCAGGCCTCAGAGGTTTTCCAACCATTTGGTTCATGGATTTCTTTCTCTCTCTCCCTCTCTGTCTCTCTCCCTCTCTCTCTCTCTCCCCCCTTCCTCTCTGACAGTGCTGTGCAGCCAAGCAGGTCCAGATTAATTAATGGGTTTAATGCGGCAGCCTCACGCTCATAATACGCAAGGTCGATTAGAAAAGTTTCCAACACTATTGTGGAATTAAATCAAGCAGAAGGCGTGTGTTTCTCTTCTAGGGGGTCAGTAATGTCACCCCCCCCCCCTGGATCTCTTCTTCAGTCACGATGACCCCCCTCCACCACCTTCGCTCCTGGACATCATTGTGCAGGTAGCAAGGCGACTGCGGCAATCAAATTAATTCCCCGCCGTCCTGTTCGTCAGATGCTAGACAGTAAGAAAAATGTTGAATGGGAATCCCATTTATCGGGGTTACTGCTGCCACCAGCCCCCTCTCTCTCTCTCTCTCTCTCTGTTTTTGTCTTTCCTTTCTTTTTTTTCTTTTTTTTTCTTGCGTGGTACGGGCGGCGACGTGAGCGTCACGGGGGGCTGGCGTGCCCGACGGCTACGTTATTCCACCCAGCTGATTCAGCAGCCGCCACTGTCTGTGCGTCTCTTTTCTTTGTACGTGTTCAGGCGCTCTGGCTCTCCTGGCCGAGGTTCACTCCTCATCTCTAGATCTGTAAACAGCAGCCTGAGGGGGTTGAAGGGTGTGTGTGTGTGTGGGGGGGGGGGGGGTAGAGTGCGCTCAAGCTAACTATTTGCACATCATTAAACCCACACATTAGGTCTATCTTCATGTGTATGTGTGTAAGTATGTGAGCTGGCATGCGTGCTGCATACTTTATGTGGAGATGTGTGAGCAGCACAGATACTACTCAGTGTGTGTTATATTCTTGATTTTACTACGTTGTTTTTTTCTTCTCTAGTGGTGAAGTTGCTCATGGAGTTCAGTCATTCGGACATGTTTTCCTTTGCTTTATTTTGTGTCTGTTTGGCCTCATTGCTCTGTAGAAGAAGTGAGATGTGTGAAGCTGGTTGGTGGAGCACTGAAGGCCATCTAGCCACCCACACACAGGGTGCACTGGGGAGGGGGTTGTCCTCATAAAAGAGACTTTTTCCTGGTTTGATTTCTGTATTTCTTCAAATGCCACCCCTGATGCTGTGAGTAGAAGTAAGCAGTAGCATTGCTCTAATAACTGCAGCTTTGTACTTGGAGAATGGGACTTGGGTGAGTATCTGAGTGGGCAGCCAGTGATGTGATTGGGAGCAGACTAGTTGGCATTCCCGGGACTCTGTGGATGTGGTGGCAGGTCTAGCTCTGGTGCCGGTAGAGACCAGGTCAGATGAGAGGAGAGGAGAGGAGAGGAGAGGAGAGGAGAGGAGAGGAGAGGACTGGCTGACTCGCTGGCTGTCTGGCTGGCTGGCACCACACCTCCCACATGTTCACACATTCTGCCATGTGTGGGGGATTCTGCACCAACTGTTCCACCAGGACATTCCTCCCTCCTCTCCTTTCTTCTCTTCTTCTCTTGTCCTCTCTGATATTCACTTGGCTGTTTCTCTCTGCTTTCCTCCACTCTACTCCTCTCCTTTTCTCTTCCCCCTTTTCTTCCCCTCTTTATCTAATCCCTCTCTTATCTACATTCTGTTTTCCTGATCTCTCCCCAGGCTAGTCGGAGAGTCAGCCTTCAGTTTTTGGGGTTAAAAGGCAATCTCTTGCATGACTTACAGTATCTGCACTCTATCAACACAGCCAAAAAGATGTAAAAGCAAGTCCAACCTAAAAGAATGAAATATTCAGTAGGGCATATAAACAAAGGCTCTGAATATCCTGGTTTGTGCGCTTCTAAGGTTGAGTAGATTCCCTTTAGCTGTGGACAGGTTGTCTAGGGGAAGGAGGGAAAGAGAGAGTGAAAGAAAGAGAGAGATTTTTCATAAGGTTCTTCGTTCCTGTTATTCTCACTAAAGCTGATGTAGGTGGGGAGAGCCGGGGCTAGGAGCAGATGTCCCTCCCCCAGCGCCTCCTCTCCTCTCCTCACCCCGCGCCTCCTCTCCTCTCCTCACCCCGCGCCTCCTCTCCTCTCCTCACCCCGCGCCGCTCGCTGTGCCGGAGCACTGGGGGTAGTGACAAAGGAGCTGTGTTGCCATGGCGCTGGCTGGTAGATGATGAGGAGTAATCTTGCTATGTGGCCCGTTCTCGGCCCTTAACGTCTCGCTTGTTAAGCCTTGCCTCTCTCTCTCTACATGTCCTCCTTCTTTCCCCTCTCTCTATCTCTTTTATCATCCTCGCTCTCTATCTTTCTTTCTCTCCCTTGACTTTTTTCTCTGTTTTCTCCCAATTATCTCACTCTCACTCATCTTTTGTTGTATTGCTCTTTCTCTCTCTCATCCTCCTATCTCTCTCTCTCACTCATCCATCTGTCGGTCGGCCTACCTCCCTCTGTTTCAACAGTCTCAGAGGTTTGGCCGTCGTTTGACAGTCCACTGAAGCTGCCAGTTCAACAGTCTGGGGCGACTCATAAAAATTAAACAGGGAAAAAATGAAAGTGGCCAGTTTTAATGGCGTAATAAAGCATACTGTAACCGGGCACCCAAAAACTCACTGTCCGTTTCCCCCCTCACTTTAATGAAGCATAACATTTTTTAATTAAATCTTAAAAGGCTGTTGATATAAAGGTCCAAAAGTTTAATCCACCCCTCTGTCATTCCAGATGACAGGGCCCAGTTGTTCTTGTTCAAAGAATGAGCGACAGACAGAGTGGGTGGGGAAGAGAGAGAGATAGAGGGGGGCAGGGAGGGGGGATAGGAAGAGAGAGAGATAGAGGGGGGCAGGGAGGGGGGAGAGGAAGAGAGAGAGATAGAGGGGGGCAGGGAGGGGGGATAGGAAGAAAAGAAAACAAGTCAGACAACATGTTTGTCTCCACTGATTACAGGAGAATATTTTTCTTATTCTCCGACGGGCGTTGGAACGTGTTTTTTCCCTCCACCATCTGTCAATCCATCCATCCGTTCATCCATCTCCTGCAGCCCTCCATCTTTCCCCATATGCATCATCTCTGCATCCTCCTCCAGGGTTTTATACACAATTAATGTGAAACAGCACTGGGAGGAGTGCACAGAGAGACCCTGTATCATGTCACATGATCTGCAGTTAGGACTGATGTGGATGCAGTGGGAATGGAACATCTTTGAATTGAGCTTTTCAGCTAAAGTTACATTGTGTTTTTATCGATGTGTTGTTGTTTTATTGATGTGTTGTTTGTTTGGCTACATGGGCAGTGTTATCCAAACACAGATCATGGTGTTTACGACATTGTTGTCTGCAGGCCATTTTCTGTAGTTGGCTATTGTGCATGTGTGTGTGTATGTGCATGGGTGTGTGTGGGTTGTCACCGCTGCGTGTGTGCTTCTATTAAGGGAGTTTGCCATGTGGGCTGATGTTTCTTTGCTGGCTTGCTGAAGATCCAACTGCTGTTAGCCAGATCGATATGGGAGCTTTGGAGAGTCTGGTGCAGTGCAGTGCGGTACTCCCTGCCTGACAAGTCCTCCTCTCTCTCCTTTATCTCCCAGTCCCTCTCTCTCTTTCTCTCTCTCTCTCTCTCTCCCTTTCTTCTGCTCAATTTCTCTGTACCTCTACCTTCTCTCCTTGCTGTTTGTGAAATTGCCTCACTCTTACCGTAAGGCTCGCTTTGACACTAAACATCAGTTTAGACTGCGCTGTCTCCCTGGACTGTTCATCTAGTCTCATCTAAAGTTGTGTGACATTTTCAAAAGACTTTAAATAGTCGTAGAGCGGATCATAAAAATGGAGTGTGAAGCGGCTGGAATCACTGTGGCCTTTATCTCTGTAAAATGAATACAGGCTTTAAGAAGTGGCCCAGTTTCCCGAGAATTTATTGACTTTTGTGCTGCGGTGGCACCGATGTCATAAGGAGCCTTTGAGTGAGCTTGCCAGCTCCTGAGCTGTTATTCCAGTTAGAATTTACGCTAGCAAATTTTCCCCTTGTGCAGAAAGATTATCCCCATCTCTCTCTCTCTCTCTTTCTCTGTTCTCTGTTCTGAGATTTTGTGAAATGGTGTTTTGGGTGGATTGCCTGTGCTGGGATGGTGTGATATCAGCTGTAATAATCGTTGTTCTCGCTGGACTCTCACATTTGCATTAGAGAACAACCTGAAATGGAAGTGCAAAGTTATCACTCGCAGATCAACGTGCCTGATCGCATTTGCTCAGAACAAAAGTGGTTCAACTGAACGATTCAACCTCGGGAGACAATCTCAAAGTGCTGTTTGAGGGACTGTCGGTGTCTAAATCTTAGACAGAATTAGATGCAGTGAGCGTATACAAAATATACGCATATCATATAATGACATTTTTATACTGTATGTTATGCCTTTTCCTTTAATACATTGCTGATCTCTCTCTCTCTCTCTTTGTCTCTTCACAGCCTGCCCCCCAGGGACGTTTAAGTCGAGTCAGGGGGAGGGCCTGTGCCTCCAGTGCCCCCCCAACAGCAGGTCCACCTCGGAGGCGGCCACCATCTGTGTGTGCAGGAACGGCTACTACCGCGGAGACACTGACCTGCCTGACATGCCCTGCACCAGTAAGTGTGGTTTCTCTGCAGCCCAGCCAGTAGTGACATGATACTAAACACTCCAACAGTGGATTTCATGCTTACTGGGTATCATGGGTTGGAATGCCCAAGGAGCAGTCAAACTAAGGCAGCTGTGGAACTGTTCATTACTGTAGATTTCTGTAAAAGCCTGTGGTAATTGATCCCAGTGTCAGGATATGTGATGTTAGCGTTACTATGGGGATGACTAGGATCTTTAAGACTCTTTATACTCAGAGCACTCTCTATGACAGACCCTCTGCACTGGCACTGTTGTTAAAAGCACTTATTTTCAAATTCTCTGTCTTATAATCACATATTCCTTAGAAATGAAATGCTCAGTTATTTTTTTATGCATAGTATGCAAAGCTTCACCAGAAACTAAACTTGTTGTGCAAGTCCATAAGTCGCAGACATTTCAATAAATTCTTCTTTCTTCAATGCTTTATGTTTTATGACAGTCAGGCCAGTCGTTTTTTGTGTAATTCTGCACATCAGACAGACAAACAGAGGAATTGAACTGAAAACATTTGGCAGCTAAAAGGTGTGGCCATTATAACCACAACACTTTTTTTTGTAATTCTGTATTTGGCCGGAATTATCTTGACCTGGCTTCTCCCGGAAAATTGGTATTAAAAACCTCTAAGACTTATATTTGAGTCCCCTGGCTCTAAGCTAAATGTCGGGGTGGGGAGCTGGTACCTATGCAGTGGAGCACAGTTTTAAGTAGGTTAGAAATGTTAAGAAAAGTTGGAAAGTAAATGCAGTACTCCATACCACCCCTTACACAATCAAACATTATGCCCCCCACCCCCACCCATACAAACACACACACACACACACACACACACATACACACACACACACACACACACACACACCAATCCACACTCCCCTCAACATTATCTCACCATGAGAATTAGGTCAGATTTCCAATTTACCTTCTTGACGAGGCTTCAAACCCAAAGGAAAATGCTGCCATTTGCAAATGTTTTGTTGCCAGCTCAATCCTGCAGTGACTGAGTGTTACTCATCCCTCCCTGGAGATGAGCACACCAACGAGAACTGAACACGTATGACTGAACGAGGGAGAGAGAGAGAGAAAGAGGGAGGGAGAGAGAGAATGTCTGACACAAGGTGTGCCCCTGCTGCGAAAGCAAAGCACACACACCTGTTCATTTGTTTCAAGTCACACACACATATAGCGGCCCAGGCTCTTTTGGCACAGCAAACTAGTGGAGCGACGTCTCTCTCTCTCTCTCTCTCTCTCTCTCTCTCTCTCACTCTTTTCGCCCACTCACAGCTCCTGTTAGCTCTCCCTCCACAGGCTTGTGCACCCAAGGGGATCGCAGAGATGTAGCACCGCTATGTAGGTCAGCGGGATATGATCTACACACATACTGAAAAAAGAATGTGTTTTTTCTTCTCTTTTTTCCCTCACTAGTTATTTTTCTCATTCATGAAAAGTGTGTGAGACTGGCACAAATAGCAGAGTGTCTGTAGATATATTGTTTTCGTTTTATGAATGAGTGATTGTTTCTTTCCCCTTTTTATGCTGTGGTCAGCGCTGACTTGTCCTGAGTTGGTTCAAAGGTCAATCTGTCCAGGTTAAGAGGTCAAACTGAAAATTGGTTTGCAAGTGTTGTTTGTAACTATTTGCACAACCAAATCAATAGTATTCAGTTGAATCTCAAATATTTTATTTTCAAACGGTACCATTTGGTAGTGTTAAAACTACTCTATTGTGGTGTTGAAAATATAGAGCTAATTTTACACTGAATAGGGCTACTAATTAACAATGACCGTGTTAACCATTTATGTCATTGTTGATATAATTTGACACTACTGCTTTTTATACTGTGGGTACTGTTTTACTGTTTTAACACTTAAATCTGCTAAAGCAGCTAATACAATGCTAAAGCAGGTAATACAATGCTAAAGCAGATGCAAATGATACTTGCCTCAAGCAGCAACTGTGACTCTAGAGCGGTAACTATGGTTACCGATAATTCGTTATTCAGTATCCTCAGCTTAACGATGTACCCAAGTGCCTAAAACATCTGAATTATATGGTGCAACTGATTGCGGATCAAATCCTTTTGAAACTGATGTTTTATGTTTAGTTGTTAAGCGAAAAATGAAACATTAGAACAGGAAATCACTAACCCATAATCCTTAGAACCAGGAGCTCTACATTTAATTCAATAGCCAGGTTAAGAGCATATAGCTAATGTTCCACACACACAGATAAAAGGGCCTTGTACTTTAATGACTAGCTATACTGGTGGTCATTTCACAGTTAGAATACAATAGTAATAGTAGAAGTAATAGTAATAGCTCTTAGCTCTTTATGCAATGTAACACTTCAAAATGTTTTTTTTTTTCATTTTGCAGTGTTTTGTGGCTTAGGTGACTCCAAGGTCACAGGTGGTAATGCCATTTCCAATGCTTTTAGTCACAATGGCTTTGGAAAAGCCATGCTTTTAAAGAACTAACAGGCCTCAATAGTACCAGGAGCTCCATGACAAGAGAACCTCTGATGGTTGAGTCTTTTGTGGGTGATCACTTAGCACTCTTCAGCCACACTGACTAGCCAGTATCAAGTGCACTAGCTTATTCTCCTCTCCGTCCTCTTCACTTTGCAACCGCCTGTCTGTCCACCAATACTCTCTCTGTAAAGGATGTGGAGTGAACGTTAACTCTCCTCTACCCTCCTGAGAGTGAGAACAGCAGACAGGCTGAGTTTTAAGATTTGGAGAGCATTTAATAAATGTTTTGTAGGAGGAAGAAGATGAGGAGGAGGAGGAGGAAGAGTGCGAGGAGGAAGAAAGAAGCCTGTGAGCTCTAGCCGACTTGCCGGTCTCAGCCAAGCGGATCGGAGGAGGAACACGGGGTGTGCTCACCCACGAAAGGGAGAATTTGAAACGCCGTCACACGACGGCACATATGTTTTCCGCCTGTCTCTCTCGCACAGGCTGCCGCTCGCCATCAAAGAGCAGCTGTTGCTTGGGTGCTTGTTGGTTAATGATAATTTGATCAATAATTCATTGTGCGGGACGGAAAAACGTTTGAGGATCAGCACTTTAAGCCTGTTTCCCCACCTCACTCTGAAAATCTGTTTGAAGGAAGCATCATTGCTCTTATATTATTTACCATCTCAACTGATACTGGTACAAATTAAAAAATGTGTCGTGTTGATATACTAAGGCCTGGAAAATCAAGCCCCTTTTCATGTTGTTTTCTGATCTGAGTGGCTTCGTATTTAATTTGTGGTATTTTGTGTTGTTATTGCTTTGCTTTCTCAGAAAGTTTATTCTCTTCAGAAGGCTTTTCTCTGTAGTGGGGTTCTCTGCCCACACTGTTCATCCGTGCCCGTGTGATCATATTTATTCATTTCCTCAGCTTGAGTGTTTATTTTTTCGTTGTTTATCCAGGAACGTTAAACTCTAATTGGATTAGCAAGGCCTACACCCATAGAGTTCTCCTGCTGTCTCTTGTATTCTCTACTTTCGTTGCGTTTCCCCACTGGTCGTCTGCATCCCTCCTGTCCTCCATCCCTGTCCTCCAGTCCCTACCCTACAGTACACCACCCAGCCCATCCCAGACCAGACCAGACAGGATCCGGCTCAGCCTTAGGCCTGTACAGACAGGCCCTGGACAGCACCAGCAGCAGCAGAAGCAGCAGGAGGGGAGGAAAAAGGCTTGTGCAGAAATGTGCCTGATTAGGAGGGTGATGGATTGGCGAGCTCCTGCTTGTGTCAGCGGGGCGCCAGAGCGATCCGTTCCGGCTCCGTCCGTCCCTGGGCTGCTGCTGCCGCCTCCGCTGCCTCTCACTCCTCCTCCTCCTCCTCCTCCTCCCTCTCCTTGAAAACCCCGTCCATCTTTCGCTTCCCACTCCCTTAACACCCCCATGGCTACCCCCGGGGGTTGCTCTCCACTCCCAGCGAGGGGCCCCAGCACCACGCCGAACGCCCTGACTCGGCACTGGGGGGAATGGGGCCACTGGGAGAGATCTGAGCCGAGCTGAGCCCAGCCCAGCCCAGCCCAGCCCAGCCCAGCCCAGCCCAACCGATAGCGGCCTGTATCCTCCACTCCATAAATTATTCCCATTCACCCACAGAGCGTCCACAACTCGATAGCAAGCTGCAGGCACAGCACAACCCCCCCCCCCCCCTCCCTCCCTTCCTCCTCCTCGCTGGAGACTGACAGGCAGGGCATTAATTGGTGCGAGTCAGGCACCGGAGAGCGCTGATGATTAATCCGCTGGGGGAGATGCGGAGATGCATCCTCCCGTACGGCCACACACACCGACGCTTCCTCATTCCTCATTTTAGTCTTCCCCTTCTGCTCTCACTAAACTCCCCCTGTCTGATTTCACTCTTTCTCTTTCACCTCCTTCCATCTCGCACACACTCCCTCTTTCTCTTTCACCTCCCTTCCATCTCGCACACTCTCCCTCTTTCTCTTTCACCTCCTTCCATCTCGCACACTCTCCCTCTTTCTTTCTGACTTGTCTCTCCCTCTTTCTCGCTCTCCTCTCACCCCATCTCTCTGAAACATTTATTTACTTTTCCCTTTCCTCATATTTGCCGCTCTCTCTCTCTCTCTCTCTCTCTCTCTCTCTCTCTCTCTCTCTCTCTCTCTCTCTCTCTCTCTCTCTCTCTCTCTCTAACCCTCCACTTGTGTGAGATGAGGAGAGGAGAGGAGAGCCTAAGAGGACGAGTGCAGGGAGGCTGACAGGGCTGTTCAGTAGCTCGGAGCGGGACTCGTTAATGCAGCTCACCCAGCCAACGCAGCAGGCAGAGGCCTCAGTGCTGCTGAACACTGGCCTGCACCACCACAGAGGGCTTAAGGGGGCTCAGAGTGTTCAGCACTTAGCCTTGACCACTCGCTTTCTGCACCCCTGTGTCTCTCATAGCTCCCATAAAGACATGCACGCCCCCTGATGACACCGTCAGACAGGACCAACCCCCATCCTATCCTGACTTTCCCACCACCACACCCACACCACCACAAACCACCCTGTCCTGCCCCAACACCACACCACACCACCACACACCACACTGTCCTGCCCCAACACCACACCACCACACACCACACTGTCCTGCCCCAACACCACACCACCACAAACCACCCTGTCCTGCCCCCAACACCACACCACCACACACCGCCCTGTCCTGCCCCAACACCACACCACCACACACCGCCCTGTTCTGCCCCAACACCTCCACCTCTCACAGCTCTGTGCTTCGCTGCTGGCTGACTTGCCTGCTCAAGCTGTGCAGCTGCGTTCTTTGTGGTCCTGTGTGTGTGTGTTTGTGTGTGTATGTGTGTGTGTGTGTGTGTGTGTGTGTGTGCACTGCGGTGCTTTGCTCTGCGGTGCTCTGCTCCGTTGGCCAGTTCTGGCTGGACTCTGTCTCGCTGTCTGTGTGTGGGGAGTGCCTAGTCGGGGGTCTGCCCCTCCGAGTAGCAGCCTAAGAGGACAATTTTGTCTGTAATTCAGTAGTAAACAAACCCTAAGCCAGTGTAATTGCCTTGCCTGGTCTAATCCCCAAGCCTCTACCGCCTGGCGGCTGAGTGATTGCGCCCTGTGCTTAAGCTCTGTGCACTCCCCTCTGACGTATACGCACACACACATACACATACATACACACATACACACACATGCATCAACTCACCCCGAAACACACCCACCACAAAGCATACACACACACACACACACACACATACACACACATACAGCATACACACTGATATACACTGCCTGCCCCCTTCTCAGCTCCTCCCTGGCTCCTGGCTTGTCACGTTAGCGGGCCACACACACAGTCCCATACCCTTTGCTGTGGAGCCGGACCAGAGCCTGTGCCTGTGACTGTGACTGTGACTGTGAAAGCCACTGCACCATCCTCGCTCCTCAACCTCCATAAGTGCTATAGACATTGCCAGCGATTCCCTTGTTGCCCCAAAAGCTGAAATTCTTTTACCTTTGTTGTGTGTTGCGTGAACACTTCATTCGCCTGTAATTGCTGAATTACATTAACATTCCGCATGGTCTCTCATCTCTTGTCTCTTATATGTGTGAATGCTGCATTCCAGACAACTCAGATATTGAAGGTCGAATTCAATTAAATTCCGACTTTGAAGTTTAGGGTAGACTGACTTGCGTTCCATTGTACTTTTACCCAGCAGGGGGTTCCGAATTCTTGACCTCCGGAATGAAATTAGGAGATTACAATTAGGATATATATCCAGCTTCCTAGGAATGCAGCATTATCACTAGAGAGGACTCCTCACCATCCTCTAACTCGTCCTGCTTTGATTTCAATCTTTGTGTGTCTTTATGTTACATGAATCTGATGGATCTGTTTGGCAGATAGGCCCTCCTCAGGGTCACTGTGCTTGTTGAGAGTGCACTACAGAAACAAGGCTGGTGACAGCACAGAGGATACTTCAAGCAAATGCATCTTTGACAGATTGGTCTAGTTTGTTTTGGTTCCTTCTGTTCTGCTGTGAGACCACCACAGTGGAGATGACTGAGCTTCAGTGGTACCAGAGCTACCCAGAGCTACCCTACACCAGGGCTGATGTTAAAGTACACCTCTTCAATTAACTCCCTATCCTCTCCTCTGTCTGTGCCTCTCTGTCTTCCTCTCTTTCTCTCTGTGTGTTTCACTCCCTCTCTCCATCTCTCATTTTTCATACTCAACTCCCTGTCCTCTCCTCTGTGTCTCTCCTTGTCTCTGTTCCTCTCTCTCTCTCTCGAACTGTCTCTTTCTCTCTCCATCCCTCATACTTCTTAAGTAAACTCCCCTGGCTCTCTCTATCTCCCTCTCTCTCTCTTCCTCTCCACCCCCCCCCCTCTCTCTCCATCTCCATCTCCCTCTCTCTATCTCTCTTTCTCTTGTTCTTGTCTGTGATGCGTATCAGAGCCACTGTGTGCCTCTCCCCTGTGGCCTGTTTTGTGTTGGCGGAGCAAACAAGAGTGAATGAAGGCGTGTGAGTAACACCATGGGACTGAGCTGCGGGGACCGACAGCGTAAACAATGTTATGCCATGTTTATTTTGCTGTGGGGGGGGGGGGGGGTGTCTTCTTATCGGAGGGGTGCAGAGGAGAAGCCGGGGACGGGCTCCGTTGGCACACTGCCAGGGTTTCGTGAGCGGCCGGTCGAGGTTTTGCCGCCCGCTGTTTTACGGCCTGCACTAAATCCACCTGCTGCTCAGTACTTCATCAGGCGGCTGCCAGCGCCATAAAGGATCAGTCTCATGCGTGCGTCTCTGTCTCACTCCGATGCTGCCGGAAGGATGTGTGTATATGTGTGTGTGTGTGTCTGGGGTGGGGGCGAGGGGGGGGGGCGCTCCACGATGACATGATGCACTGGCTCAGAAACATTGCCTGAAGAATCAGCGAAAGCCCCAGTGTACGCGTGCACACACACACACACACACACACACACACACACACACACACACACACACACACACACATTAGTGACAAGACAGGCTGTGAAACCCATCAAATTGCTCTTGAAGAAAGAAAACCCTTATGCATATGCCACTGGGAACATGGCATCCACCCACACACATACACATACACTGCTGCTTCCATCAGATTTCCCCTAACATGTACAGTCAGAGTGGGTGGGAACACATAGCGCGCTGTGTCTACAGACTGCAGTGCACTATGGTGCAGATGATGATGTCTTTGTGTAATTAACACTGGCAACATGTAAGCAAAATCAATGGCAACTCGCACTGCTAAATGGATGCCAATGGAGGGGCGGTAAGTAATGCACTCGACAAATTAAATCCCATGGCAAATTAAAACAGCCAAGGGCAGCCGTAATAGCCTGCAAATCACCCGTTAAGTGGCAGTCACATCTGATTTCTCAAGCCCCCTTTCGCACAAAGGGTCTGCATTTGGAAACAGGCGGGTGGCAGAACCACAGGCCAAGCTGAGAGCTTTCCCTTTTTGGACTGTGTGTGTTTTTGTGTTTGTGTGTGTGTTTTCTTTTGAGTGAGTGTGTGTGTGTCTGCCAAAGGACAGCAGGGATCACATCATAGTTCTTTGCGAATCCTAATGCTACCCAATCAACCACTCAATTAAAAAAAAGAAAGAAACTCCAAAAAGGCCAATCTGAAGTTTAAGCTCCAGACTTCTTTGTTATGCTTTCCAAGAGCCTCGCTGGCACATTGGTCAATATATCAGCCTCGACATCAGAGCCGTCATAGGGCCCTCATCAAAACATAGTGCAGTACAGCACACCTGTGCACTAAAGTAATAATTTTCTATAATTACTACTTTCAAACAAACAGTAATGTATTTTCATGTGCAGCGAGGCAGTGCGAGAACGAGGTCAGTTGAATTGAGTATTCAGAGTGCAGGGCTATAACAAGTAGAGCACCTGCCACAGATAAGATAGCTGGCTTATTGAAATTCACACGCATTTGCATTTCCAAAAAAAGACATTTATACGCAGGGTAATGATACTGTCTGTCTAACATGAGGCAACCCAAAGTCTCTTCATCAGAAAAGTGCCAGTTCAGAGGGAACTTTGTGAGAAGAGATGTCTGCTAATATATTTGTTCAGGTTTGTGTTTAATCGGATGCTGTGCCATCAGCTTGTGTGGTCAGGCTTGAATGGAGTCCATAGGGAGAATATTACTGTCAGGTGGTGCAGTGAGCTGTAGTGAAGAGGGACCCTTGTGCCCTGTGGTGTGCGTGTGTGTGTGGAGTGTGTGTGTGTTGTGTGCGTGTGTGTGTGTGTGTGAGAGAGTGTTGAGAGAGTGTGTGTGTGTGTGTGTGTGTGTGTGTGTGTGTGTGTGTGTTCTAATGTTTGAGAGCTCAGAGCTCTGATGTGCACCCTCTAATTCGAGAGATGCCATCACACCCTTCTGGCCTACTTCTGCATAGACTCGCAATCTCTTGAGAGAGAGAGAGAGAGAGAGCTTGCCAGTGAAAGGGTAAAGGGCTTATCTTTTTCTCCCCCTGCCTTTCTCTTTTTTAATGTGTTTTTCTTCCAGCTCTGTTCAACATGCGTTCATACAGATATGCCGACGCAACTTCGACTCTTTTTGGACTTGTGTCAGCTCTTAATATAGAGACAATTTTAGTGACAGCTTGTAGAAAAGCAGAAAGCAAAGTGTTTGTATATGGGTGTCTTAATGTGTGTATGTGTGTGTTTGTGTGTGTGTGTCTGCGCATGCATGCGTTTGTGTACTTACAGTATATGTGTGTGTGTGTGTGTGTGTGTGTGTGTGTGTGTGTGTGTGTGTGAGCATTGAGCATGCATGTGCATGGGTGCACTGTTTGTGTTTGTCACTAAATGAAAGAGGTGTATTGCTACCTCACTGTGTTCCATCTAATGCGTCCAGACACGTTGATGGACTGTATTGCTCTGACCATCAGGCTCCAATTAACCAGTCTGCCTCAAAACACCCTGAATCCTGGAGGCCATTAGTCTGAATGACTTCCTAAATCAAAGTCTAAAAAGAAAAATGGAAACAAAAAATGGCCATAATAGCCTTACCCTCCTTCCTTCCCTCCCTCTCTTTGTCTCTCTCTATCCCCCTCTCCAGTCCTCAGTGTGAGGAGAGATAGATGTTGATTCCCTGCCGTTTGCTTCTCCCGTCAGCATCCCTGGTCCTCTCCAACCCTCCCCTGTCCTTCTGCCCCCTCGTCCCACTCCAACCCTCCCCTGTCCTTCTGCCCCCTCGTCCCACTCCAACCCTCCCCTGTCCTTCTGCCCCCTCATCCCACTCCTGCCCTCCCCTGTCCTTCTGCCCCCTTCTCCCACTCCTGCCCTCCTCACTTGGGCTGGTCCGTACTGACCCACACTGCCCTGGGCTCTGGCATGATTAATTGTGCCCCGATTGAACCAAGCAGCTCACCTCCTCTGCTCTGCATTGGAACACGCACCCAATTCACAAGTGTGTGTGTGTGAGTGTGAGTGTGAGTGTGAGTGTGAGTGTGAGTGTGAGTGTGAGTGTGAGTGTGAGTGTGTGTGTGTGCGTGTGCGTGTGTGTGTGCACAGCATGTGCTTGTGTGTGTGTGTGTGTGTGTGTGTGTGTGTGTGGCGAGCGGGCTGCCCCAACCGGAAGTGGCCGGCTTATCTGGGGAAGTTGTTTCTTTATCTGCGGAGTGGAAAGCAAGAGAGCGGCAGTACAGTAAAAAAAAGGGACCATGGAAAGAGAGAGAGAAAAAACAAGAGGAACAAAGAAGAAAGAAACAATAATGCTTTTCAGAGCCTAGGGAGGAAACTGGGAAAGGAAGCCTTTGAGATGAACTTGGATAAAGCCAAGTGTTTTTATTAGGTCGTGCCGGCTGATGAAAACGCTTTCATCGCTTATAGAAAGTGGGCTGGCACGCGAACACTGACAGGCAGGCTCAGACAGCTACTCTATATGGTAATTATAGACTATTATTGCAAGCCAGAGCCAGCTGGGGCTCAACACAACACAGTGCAGGGAAACTGGCACCATTGTATCAGGGCAAGTCATGCCAGGGCTGAAAAAGTTCACTGTAAAAATAATACTCAGAAAAATAGGTTTTTTTTTTTTTAGCTGTTGCCAAAAATTTTATTATTTTTTTCTTTTTAAAAGAGATGTTATGATGGGATATATACACATAACCACTGTGCAAACCCTTTTGAAATATGAACAAGGAATTCTGTCATGGTCGTGTTGTCTGTGGTCTAACTGGTCATCTAATCCAGAAACCATAGATCTGGACCTCCAGCTCTCTGTGTGGGAGACAACAAAGCAACACTTTGTGTTAGAGACTACAAAGCTTTGTTATTGCTATTGCTTTGGGCTTTGTTATTTAGCTGTGAGGTTTGGCTATGCTGGTCTCACTACAATGAAGTATAACTCCAGTTGCATCAAGCACAGTGTGGCATCCTAAACTGCTGCCTGCATGATAGAGTGGAGATTCTAGAGTGCTATGCTCTTAAGATGTTTGGTAGTGACCTTTTGCTTACCAGTGTTCTCCTCCTCCAACTCCCGCTCCACAGGTGTCCCCTCTGCGCCACGCAACGTCATCTCCATCGTCAACGAGACGTCGGTGATCCTGGAGTGGCACTCGCCGCGTGAGACGGGCGGCCGCGACGACGTGGTCTACAACATCGTGTGCAAGAAGTGCCGCGCCGACGGCCAGTCGCACTGCTCGCACTGCGACGACAACGTGGAGTTCACGCCACGGCAGGTGGGCCTGACGGAGACGCGCACGCTCATCAGCAACCTGCTGGCCCACACCGTCTACACCTTCCAGGTCCAGGCCGTCAACGGCGTCAGCAACAAGAGCCCCTACCCGGCCCAGCACGTGGCCATCGACATCACCACCAACCAGGCCGGTAAGAGCCGCCTTGGGGGGTGAGGGTGCTCAGCAGGTTGTTTTTCTAACCAAAATGTTGTTGTGCAAAGAGCCGTGGTGACTGAGAAAAATAGAGTGAGAAAGGGAGAAAATCTTCAAAATGAAGATTGACTAGTCCAGTCATTAAGTGATGGTCATTTTCCAATTATACTCTATTGCTAAATGCTAGTGTTATGGCGGAAATAACAGCGAATATCCTTTACCTAAAACATGCTGAAGTAAGACTTCAGACTAAGACTGCTTTAGTAGTGCAGATGTACTCTTCCCATTTTCTACAGTCTTTCAAAAGACTTAATAGCAGATCTTTTCAAGTGTTTTCCTTTGTGTGATAGCTCAATTTACAACCACAATTGTCTAAAAGAGAAAAAAAAGCCAACATGACAGACTTTTTTCCCCAAAGGACAAAAAAAGCCCATCTGTAATGCATCTCTACCGGGGATTTAAATTGGGCCCTTCTTGTACTTTAGCTTGCTCTTTTGTGTTGTTTGTGTTCTCTGTTGCGGCACCATTAAGAGCTCGACCGCGAGCGAATGTTTCCAGGACAATAGCAGCAAGTCTGGGACAAGTGCAGCACTTTCACCGACATTGTTACAGAGAATGCTTATCTGTAATAAGGACACTCTTTGTGCCCCTGTTGCCCTGTCGAAAAGTAAAGAGAATGGCAGAGGCACCACCGTCACTGTCCTGTCGTCTGCTCTCCCTTTTATTTATGTATTTTTATTTATGTATTTTTATTTATGTATTTTTGTATGTGTTTATTTATTGCTCAGACAACTGGGTCCAACAACATCTGAAGTTGCTAGCCATGGGATGTAACGCAATATTATAATGCATCGCAAATAATACTATTTAGTCTGCATTAGCTGCAGTGTAAAATATGTGCCAAAGGAAAAATCTCATCTTTTTAGTCATCCCTTTCTCTCTCTCTCTCTCTCTCTCTCTCTCTCTCTCTCTCACACACACATACACACAGAGAGAAAGAGAGAGAGTGAGAGAGAGAGAGAGAGAGAGCATGACTTGCTCTTCCCAGTCTTCCCCATCAAAGTGAAGGCTTTTGGGTAATTCAATGTGCTAGGAATGTCCTTGCCTCATGCTTGGAGGAAGTTCATTCCCGAATATCACTTTGGCTCAGAGTAACGCATGCGGCTCTGATCCTGCCCAGTGCCTTGTATTCTGCCCCGGATCAAAGCCAGATTTGGGCCAAGCCTGGCCCTTGTGTGTCCTCCTTAGAGTGCAGAAAAATGCATGGCTTGTTATGACCAGTGGCCCAGCCAGCGTGTTTGCCTGCCCCATCTGAACTCCCTTTGTAGTTATCCCCCAGTTTTATTTACACATGGCAGACCCTTTGATGGCATCCCTCAAATATTCCTGGCCTCCAATTTATTCCACTCTGCAAGAGACCATTCCCGTTTACTTTTCAAAGTCAACAAGTAAACTTTGTGCACCACAAAGTGCAACTACAGTACGGCCTTTATTTTGGGCCTCTCCGTTTAGATGTGTCCCGGTGGCTCTGGGGCTAGTGCAAGGCTGTCTGCTGTTTCTTTTTTAAAATGAGAGTTCTTGGTTTCTCAGAAATGAAAAAGTATAAGTCCAGACTCTCTCTCTCTCTCTCTCCCTTTCTCTCTCTCTCTCTCTCTCTCTCTCTCTCTCTCTCTCTCTCTCTCTCTCCCTCTCCAGCAGTAGCAGCCAATAACTATATAAGCACACACAGCAGAAGATAACAGAGTGGGGAGAAAAAAACTCATATAATTGCTGTAATAGAGGACAGTGTTGGATAGTGTTTTAAAGGCCCAGGGGGCCTCCATTTACTAAGCAGGCCTTTGGCATGGATACAGATTTAGTCATTATTACAGCAGAAAGACAAAGGTGGTTAGTGGGGGGGGGGGGGGGGGGGCAGTGATTGGGGGAGAAAAGCCTCAGGAATGGCTACACACATTCTGGTGGCAGACTCCATTCCATTACAATAGTTGCCCTCTGAAGAGCACAAGGACCATGTAGACCAAGACATTGTATTCATATGTGCGTGTGTGTGTGTGTGTGTGTGTGTGAGGGGGGGAGGGTATATATGTGTGTAGTGTGTGTGTGTGTGTGGCTGTCTGTCTCCCATTTCTTCTGAACACTGGCACAGTGAGATGGAATTCTGAAATCAAGCCTGTGGATACAAAGCATGTTCTGGAACTTTGTCAGGCCTTCTCTGTCTCCCTACAGTATTTTGCCATGCTCCAGCAGAGTTGGGTGGCCTCCGCACACACTCCGCAAAATCACCCACCACTTGGCCGCTTTTACAGAGAAAGAGAGAGGGAGAATGAAAGAGAGTTACTCCAGTCCAGTCAAGGGGAGCTCGAACACTAAGTTCTCACCATGTGGAAAATGTAAATGTTTAAATGAGTTCTTTTCCTCATAGCATGTTGAAACCCACGGGGGGGGGGGGGGGCTGCCAGCACTTAATGTATGTGTGTGTGTCTGTGTCTCTGTGTCTCTGTGTCTGTGTGTGTGTGTGTGTGTGTGTGTGTGTGTGTGTGTGTGTGTGTGTGTTTAGCAGCAGCGAGTAGCAGTGTTTTTAGGAGTAGGAGATGGCCAAGAGCCTGATAGCTCCGTTTGACACGTGGGCAATTCCACAATTCCACGCAAAACTGTCATGTCCATAACGCCAACTAAATACCATGCCATTGTGTTGCCGTTATGGATGTGACAGTTTTGTGTGGAATTGCCTAAGTGATCCCTTGAATATCACTGGAAGCAGTGAATTGCCTGCAGCTCATTACTAAAAACCTCTCCTGACTGGCAAAGAAGCTTTATTATGGATTAGAGTAAATTTGCAATGATATATCAGCATACCAGCATATACCGTCAATTAAAAAAAAGTGCTGTTTACTCACTACAGCATTTAAAACGGAAAAGGGAAAAAAACTGTTCTGACACCTCATTTGTCTTTGTGTAGAAGATATTTTGGCTGTACTGGTCCCAAATGCCTGGTTGAAAATTGCTGCAGAGCAGTTTAAATTTAGTTAAGCACAAAGCGATATAGAAAGCGCTTCCTGTACAAGCTTATTGTCTCTCTGTGCTACCTCTGATCTCCCATTTACATCCCCCGAGTTCCCAACACACTCAGACTTGGAGGACACATACATGTGCAAGACACCATTTCGTTTGATGTTATTTTGCCTTCTCTAGTCGTCATCTTTACACGCTCTTGACACCATCTCAGAGAGAGAGAGAGAGAGAGAGAGGGAGGGAGAGAGAGAGAGAGAGAGAGAGAGCGAGAGAGAGAGAGAGAGAGGGAGGTAGAGGGAGAGGTGGTGGGGAGAGGAAGTGAGTAAATAGCGTTTGATTATCAGGGTGGGCTAATGGCTTCCACTGGCCCTGCGCTGCCTGACAGGCTAAATGGTACGCTTGACAGATGGATGCGCCCAGGATCCTCCACTCTTCTATTGTTAGCGCTCCTCGGCCCCGTAATGAGGTGCCTGCTTTTAATCTGCTTGGCAAAATGCAAGTCACCTACACACACACACACACACACACACACACACACACACACACACAGACACACACACATTCTTTGTGGACAGGTAATTGTGCCAAAGGAGGATGGACATGAATGCAGACCTTCCAGTCTTAAGAAGTGTGTTGGGGTGGGTACAGTAGCATGGTTAGAAGGAGTGGAAAAGAAAAGAAAATCCTTTATTAATCATAGTGAGAGAGGCTCCATCAATGAAAGGCAGTGGTTTGTACATTAGTGTGTGTGTGTGTGTGTGTGTGTGTGTGTGTGTGTGTGTGTGTGTGTGTGTGTTTTTCAGCTTCCCATGCTCTTGCCCATAGGCTGTAATGCTTTGATGTTTAGATGCTATTGACAATGTGTTTGGAAGGCTTTGGACAGTAGCACTGGTTCTGTGTGTGTGTGTGTGTGTGTGTGTGTGTTTTTTTTACTTCCTTCAATGTTTGGATCTGTGAATCTTCCCCTGTGTTAAGGTCCAAATAAAAGCATTAAAATGTGTGCGTGTGTTTGTGGTTGTGTGTGTTTTTCCATGACAGTAGTTCTATGACTATGACTAGAATGTTACTTGATTAATTATGCAAGCATAATCACTGACCTTTACTTCAACAAGATTGGCTTCACACAGACACAATTACCTGTTTTTGAAACATCACTGAGCATAGCAACACATTTCCCCCACCTGCCCTTGTTTTTTAGTCTGATGTAGTCATACTCAATTCTAGTCAGAGTCTGATACTGCTCCATTGGGACGTAATTATGGGGCGTGTTTCAACCGATACAGGGGGGGAATGCCTCTGCACTCAATTGGATAGACCTAACCAATCAGAGCAACGAAGTAGCTTACCGTGAGGTGTAGGAAGAAAACACATGAACCATCCTTCTTCTCCACAAATGCCTTAACATTGTTTTCTGGTCTTTTGTAAAAGTTAGTGCCATCAATAACTCCTAGCCTACAACACTCATTAGCGAAATCTAAGATATAGCCTACGTAGTAGGGTAGGCTATTAGGAAAAAACTGATAGCCTATATCCCCTCCATTTTTAAAAATAATTCTGTTGAACACTGATATGCTACAAACATGTTAAATAGCTAGTAAAGGCTGTCGCAAATGCCTCGAACAGGTGGTCAATCAGAGATTTCAAACAACGAGGGAACATGTCGCAATGCAACAGTGCTGTTTTCCCTTCATGAAAGTGAAACCATGAGTTTTCCCACATCTCAACTGTGGCCAAAGTTTTCAGAAATATTTGTTTTCAGTGATAAAACCTCATTAAATAATATGCATTTTCCATATGGGGTCTTAAAAGCCATGTATCCTTCTAGCCACAGCGTTTTTGTTTCAAACATAAGCCTAATCTAAGCATGCTCAGATGACGTGATAGACCAGGCGCTGTTGCTCACCTGTCCATCATCGTAAAGCCCGATTTGATTGGTCAGCCCGATCTAGGGCGAGCATACTTGCTCCACAATGGAGCAATGCCAGACGGAACTTCCTGACCTCAGATGTTGTGGGCGGGACTAAGTTCGGAATGGCACCCAGGCTACTTGTTTTTATGACAAGCATAATGAATAAGTAAATACTTACTAACATGCCTTCCTATATTGATATTGACATATTAATACTTACTAACATGCCTTCCTATATTGGGCATATATTTACTTTCTTATGCCATTAATAGCCATGTTTTTGTAAATTGCTGTGGCAATGAGCTATAGCATTAGTTGTTGTAAAGGTTGATACAGTGCGGTAGGAATTGTAGTAAGTGTGGTTGGCATGCTTTCTAAAGTCATTACTCAAGTATTTGCAGCTAAAGGTTAAATCTGGCTAGCTCCAATGAAACAATCAGTTGTCAAGTTTTGTTATGTTCTTCTGAGCAATGCTCACATTCATACATTTTAATTGTTCCTATGATCGGGATGCCATTGGGTTGTTGTTGTTGTTAAGTAGGAATGGGCAGGTGTGGGCAGGTGTATAGAGTGTGTGTGTGTGTGTGTGTGTGTGTGTGTGTGCATGTGTGTGTGTGTGTGTGTGTGTATGTGTGTGTGTGTGTGTGTGTGTGTGTGTGTGTGTCAGATCTGTCCTGATCACCTGAGTCATATAGAGGGACCCTGGAGGTTGTAGGGTCATTCAACTCCTGTGAGATCCTTCACATCCTGTCAGTGGTGGGGGGGCTGAACACTGGACTGATTTGTGAAAGCCTTCATATCCTATCAGTCGGCTGAGGATGCCCCCCCCCCAATAGATTTACAGCCCACTCCTCAGAGCCTCTTTCTTCCCCTCTTTCTGTTTTAATTTCGCATTTCTGCTAGTCTTGGCCTGGTTGGCCCATTTTCAGTGCTCATCTGAACTGAATGTAATGATTCAAAGGTGCTATTTCAAGCCCATAACATATTGTGTCACATTCAGCAATCATCTCCTCACGATCAACTAGCTGCCCATTCCGTGAGTACACTGTAAAAAAACCCGGTTTCTGTAGGCAGCCCAGAAACAGCAGCCTGTCTCCCAAAGACAAATGAAACCCTGTGTGGAGTTTCTCTGGGAATACTGAAGGAGTTAGCTACCTCTCTGGTGTGTTTCATTTGGTCCTTGGTTAAAATATAATGTGAGTTGTGTGAGACAAATAGCCTGGAAATCCAGACCCAAATCTGAAAGATTAAGGGTCTGGCTACGAGTAATGAAA
>NW_027468663.1:12617094-12619594 GCF_046254945.1 Alosa pseudoharengus | reverse complement strand
AGAGAGAGAGAGAGAGAGGCTCCAGCACAAGGTGAGACTGGCCCAGACTCACCAAGCTGTCACAGGAAAGGATGGGTGGCTGGGGTAGTTTGGTGTGTGTGATGAATGGTGAATAGCTTATAGTGTTGACCATGTCTCTAAGTACTATTTGGGATGTGCGTACATAATCACAATTGTGTGTGTTTGTTTGTGTGAAATATAAAGAGAGAGTGTGTGTGTCTGTGTCTGCCCCCCACATCCTCTGAGAAGCATCTGAAAAAGCCTTCCTGATGGAGAGAAGTGTGTAAACAATTACATTAGACAATTATTCACATGCATAGGCTCAAGTGACTGCTTGATTGCTGCTCATTTATGCGTAATTGCCAGCCTGTAAGCACATTTTTGTCTTCATAATTCCATAGGATGGCAGCATGTGTCTCTCTCTCTCTCATTCTCTCTCTCTCTCACTCTGTGTGTGTGTGTGTGTGTGTGTGTGTGTGTGTGTGTGTGTTCGGTGAGAGCTGGTCTCCTGTATGAATGGAATAAAAAAGAAGAGAAAAAAGCCAATTAAATGCATAAAACAGCTCTGATGTTACATTTCCCACAGTGTGAGCAAATACAGCGTGTGTGTGTCTGTGTGTGTGTGTGTGTGTGTGTGAGTAGGTATCTCTGTGTCTGCATGAGTATGTCTGTGTGTGTGTGTGTGTGTGTGTGTGTTTCTCTGCAGCATACAGTATTGTTCCATCATCTGGTGAATGTTCCACCTCAATGGTGGGAATCAGCCCAAACCCAATAAGGGAGAGAGAGAGGGATATAGAGATAGAGGGAGGGGGTGGGGGTGGATGGTGTTTTGATGCTAAAGTAGAGCTAAACTGGTATCTACCGCAACAGCCCCTAACTGTGGGTGGCTGGATGGGTGTGTGTATGTGTCTTAGTGTATGTCTTGTGTGTATGTATGTATGTATGTATGTATGTGTGTGTGTGTGTGTGTGTGTGTGTGGTTGGGGGGGCGGTGTATTGGCCGCAGTAACAATAGTAGTGAAGGACATACAGTAAAAAATGAGAAGCAAGAGAGTGGCCAGTGTATAGTAGGACATTGAATGGGATTAATTCACAGCCCCATGCGTGTGCATTCAGGTGTGCAGCCTCTGAAAGGGGTGGATGGGACCTGAACAGCATGCGTAGCATACTCACTGGGCTCAGACCCCCGTCCAAGAAATGGAGCTTGCTCATAAAGGAACTGTTATTTGCAAAAGAAAGCAGCATGATGGAAAAAGATGGGGGAGGGATTTACAGAACTTGTATCAGCAAAAGTCATTTCGGTATTTCATAACTGGTATTCACTGTATTTGCTTTGTTTCGAAGGAATGTAGTTCACTTCATTATTCTCCTGTTTTGGGTGCATTTAGAGCGCATTGTAAAATGTTGAGAAAACTCAGTTCACTGGGCAATGTGGTGCGATAGATTATTTGAATGTTCTTTTCAACACGGCCATAACACACTAGAATGCCCTGTGTCTTATGAGTCCCACATAGCACTGAAGCAAGAATTGTATAGTTAGACACCTGGGCAAACCATAATAAGTTTAACGAAATTATTCAAGCTGGTAGAACGCCTGTAAGAACTTGTTTATCTTAGTAAATTCGGTAGTCAAAAGTTAAGAAAACTCTAAATCTATTCCATTATATAGCCCTAGTCATTTTAGTTTTTACATTGTGTCTTTGAAGTAATTGTTCCTGACTCCATGAGTCTCTCTCTCTCTCTCTCTCTCTCTCTCTCTCTCTCTCTCTCTCTCTCTCTCTCTCTCTCTCTCTCTTTCTCTCTCTCTCTCTCTCTCTCTCTCTCTCTCTTTCTCTCTCTCTCTGCACAGCTCCCTCCATCGTACCCATCATGCACCAGGTCAGCTCCACCATGAAGAGCTTCACATTGTCATGGCCACAGCCTGAACAGCCCAACGGTATCATCCTGGACTACGAGCTCCGCTACTACGAGAAGGTGAGAGATGTGATGCAACAGTGATGACCTGACGTGATGTGTGGGAAGAGTGCGGTGGGGTGGGGGTGGGGTGGGGGGTGGGGGGCTTTGGTCCATTGCATGTCTGATATGCCCGCCAGCTGGTCAGCTTCAGCTCCGCTTGATCCATCCCTGTCTGTGGACCGTGTGGACTTTAGTAGACGGACTGATAAAAAGGAGTGAGAGAATAAGCCGGAGAAGAAGCTGAGGGTGAGGAAAAGAGTTCTGTGTCTTCTGTCAGACGTAGACGTGTGTGTGTGTGTGTGTGTGTGTGTGTGTGTGTGTGTGTGTGTGTGACCTCCAGACAGATTTCAGCCTTCTCCTGTCACAGTGTGGGAGAAAAGACTCGTGGGCTTCTTTTCATCCACAGATTTGAGTTGTTTGAAAAAGAGATATCATCCATCAGCTGGTGCATTTTGGTCAGCGGTGGGTCTGTGAGATGGGAGATCTCCAGCCGAGTGTTCAGGATCTCATCAGCCGGACAGGGGTTGCTAGGAAACGCGTGGGG
>NW_027468663.1:12567094-12604594 GCF_046254945.1 Alosa pseudoharengus | reverse complement strand
ATTTCATATATACACCTCTCTCTCTATCACTGCACTTCTCTCTCTCTCTGGGTAGATGTACTATCGCTTTTGCGCCCACTTGAGACTGCTTGTCGCAGAAGCTAAGAATGGCAATTTGTGCTTTTCCTTGTCATCCATACGCATTCATAGGATCAGGAAAGTGGAGAAGCGTAAAATGCGCCTAATTAGGTATTCCCCTGTATGTACGAAAACTATCCATGGAAGCGCACATCTGTTTTGTGGATAAATATTTCTGCCTTGTAAAAGCAGGTGTTAATCCAAATTGTTAAACAGAATCGGTATTCAGAGTACAAGTTTGTTTCTTTGTACTATTTCAACCATAATTTTTGCCAGCCTTTCTAATATCTAACTTTCATTTTCAAGTCATCAACTTAAACTTTCCTGCCTGCTAGATGTGGCCATTAATGTAGTTTGAGTATTTTCTTAAGTAGAGTAGAATACTGCTCTGCATTATGCTTGTTGACATCTAATCATGTATTGTATTATTTCATGACCGCAAACTTTTGATTCCTTTTAATGTTGTCATCAGTTGACTCCGTTCAACTGTGCTTGTGATTGATGTCGAATCATGCAGCTACAGGTATGATAAATAGCACGTAAAATGAAGAGGCACATTGTGAACTTTCTGCATGTTGGCCATGACGCTGATAACGCAAATGTAAGGAAATCTGCCCCTCTGTGTCTCTCTTTCTTCCTCTCTCTCCATTTCTCTCTCTTTCTCTCTCTCTCTCTCTCTCTCTCTCTCTCACACACACACACACACACACACACACACTCACACTCCCTCCCTCTCATCCTCATTGCTCTGTGAGTGGAGCTCCAAGCCCCCTCCTCTCCCTCCCCCCAGTGTCCAGAGCCTGGCCCCACCTCTGGACGCCATCTCTCGGCCGTGTGGAGGTGGCGGTGGAGGTGGATGTGGTGGGGAACAGGAGCCATTGTTTCAGTCCACCGGCGCAGAGCGAAGGCAGCCCTGCTCTGGCCAACACAATGGCGCACCTGTCAGGCCTGTGGATTTGTGACACGCTGGGAGGCAGGCAGGGGCTCAGCAAAATGTGGCCCCGGCTCAATCGATTCCACCCCTCCTCCTTTGCTTCTCTTCCTCCCTTGCTTCTCCTCCCCCTCCCTTCCCTTCCCTCTCTCTGCTCCCTTCCCCCTGTCCATCTCTCTCTCTCCCTCCCTCTCTCTCTCTCTCTCTGTCTCTCTCTCTCTCTCTCTCTCTCTCTCTCTCTCTCTCTGTCTCTGTTTGCTGCTTGTAATGGCAGGGTTGAGAGGTGACTTGTAACATGGGTGTGTTTGTATGGTGTTGGGAGCATGCTGTGGGCTTGTGTGACGTGTGCTAGTGTGCTGGGTTGAATAAGTGAATGGCTCTGTGATGCAGGAGAGGGAGCAGTTTCTAGGAAACCTCTGAGAGAGCATCTCACTAAGATTCACTCACCTTCAGTGAGAGAGAGAGAGAGAAAGAGAAAGAGAGAGAAAATATACTAGAACAGAATAGAATAGAGTGGGAATACAGTGGAATAGAATAGAAAGGAAGAGGAAACAAAATGGCTGGGCAGATTTATATGCTCTGGTTCTTTGTTTACTGCAACTGCTTGTGTATCTCCAGTTTGCAGAATTTTTGGAACAGGTGAAACTAACTTCCTGAGGAGAGTGAGTGTGAATCCCCAGGTGCTCTCACTTTTTCTTTCTTTCTTATTTCTTTCTTTCTTTCTTTCTTTCTCTCTCTCTCTCTTTCTGTTTCTCTGGTGCTGCATCCTGGGGTGCTTTCTTTCTTTCTCTCTCTCTCAACACCTCTCTCTCTCTCTCTCTCCATGCTTTCCCTCTGGTGGGTGTGATTAATGATACTGACTGGGGAAGCTGGCACATCTCCTCTCTCAGCGCTGGCTACCTGTGCCAGGGGGGACGAGGCGAGGCGCCGCAGGCCTGAGCCTAAACATCCACTGGGCAGCCAGCACCATCCAGGGGGAGGAGGAGGAGGAGGAGGAGGCGCTGCTGATGGTGGTGGTGATGGTGGTGGTGGAGAGGATGCACAACCACTCCACACTCCCTCCAGTCAGATGAAATAGAAAAAAATATATAGCCTGGACACTGGCAGCCACCGCGCTTTAAATTTAGCCTGTGCCGAAGGGGGTAATCTGGGCCAACCATATGCACGGAGCAGCCTACAACGGTTTCTACTACTGCTGCTGCTGCTGCTGCTGCTTCTGCTGGTCAGGCTGGTCATTTATCTGGCTATAAAGGAAGGGCCACTGTCAGAGTTACCGGGAGCGGGAAACTGGGTTGCTGCTGCTGCTGGTCAGGTCAGTCATTTGTTTTGCTGTAGAAGCAGGGTCAAAGCGCAGGTCAGCGTCAGCGTCATATACAGCCTTAGGGAGCGTCACAGGCAGCCGTGGCCTACTGGTTAGCGCTTCGGACTTGTAACCGGTTCGAACCCCGACCAGTAGGAATGGCTGAAGTGCCCTTGAGCAAGGCACCTAATCCCTCACTGCTCCCCAAGTGCCGCTGTTGTAGCAGGCAGCTAACTGCGCCGGGATTAGTGTGTGCTTCACCTCACTGTGTGTTCACTGTGTGCTGAGTGTGTTTCACTAATTCACGGAATTGGGATAAATGCAGAGACCAAATTTCCCTCACAGGATCAAAAGAGTATATCTTATATACTTATACTTATACAGGCAGCCTTAGGGAGCGTCACAGGCAGCATTAGGGAGCGTCACAGGCAGCATTAGGGAGCGTCACAGGCAGCCTTAGGGAGCGTCACAGGTTAGGGAGCGTCACAGGCAGCATTAGGGAGCGTCACAGGCAGCCTTAGGGAGCGTCACAGGCAGCCTTAGGGAGCGTCACAGGCAGCATTAGGGAGCGTCACAGGCAGCATTAGGGAGCGTCACAGGCACAGGCAGCATTAGGGAGCGTCACAGGCAGCCTTAGGGAGCGTCACAGGCAGCCTTAGGGAGCGTCACAGGCAGCATTAGGGAGCGTCACAGGCAGCATTAGGGAGCGTCACAGGCAGCATTAGGGAGCGTCACAGGCAGCCTTAGGGAGCGTCACAGGTTAGGGAGCGTCACAGGCAGCATTAGGGAGCGTCACAGGCAGCATTAGGGAGCGTCACAGGCAGCATTAGGGAGCGTCACAGGCAGCCTTAGGGAGCGTCACAAGTTAGGGAGCGTCACAGGCAGCATTAGGGAGCGTCACAGGCAGCCTTAGGGAGCGTCACAGGCAGCATTAGGGAGCGTCACAGGCAGCATTAGGGAGCGTCACAGGCAGCCTTAGGGAGCGTCACAGGCAGCATTAGGAAGCATCACAGGCAGCCTTAGGGAGCGTCACAGGCAGCCTTAGGGAGCGTCACAGGCAGCATTAGGGAGCGTCACAGGCAGCCTTAGGGAGCGTCACAGGCAGCATTAGGGAGCGTCACCTGGAATGGATGAGCGCCAGCGTGGGGGAAACTGGGTAGCTGCTGTCGCTACTGCTACCACTGCTACTGGTCAAGCTGGTCAGCTGGCAGGCCACAGTCCGAGTTAAGGGCCGTTCACACCAGGAAAGATAACTGTAACCATAATGATAAAAAAGACCATACTGACCAAGGATAAGAAAAGTCTCTCTCTGTGCTGATGAATGTGATGGCAAAAATTTGATGGATTCTGATTGGGTGTCAACTTTTTATTGTTCTCAAAATCGCTCTGAAAGTGAACCCCAACAATATCATTCTTCATGTCGTTCATATAGTTTATGTGTGGACATCGTCATTCATATTAGCTAGAATGATTGTTGCCGTTATAGTTATAGTCAGGGATTAGAAACCGAAAACGAAAACCAATATTTTGGATGAACGTAGCCAAAAACAGGAACAAAAACAATTTAACTTGTTCCAAAATGAAAATGCTCAATTCAATTTTAGATAAACGGTTAATAATGGTATTTGTCATTCCAATCAACCTTCCTCTTAAAGGAGAATTCCGGTGTGATTTTGACCTAAAGTGTTTTGAAACATGATACCGAGTGTGAACGTATGTCTCATAGCCCATCTCGGCTTGTCCCCTGCACTCCGAAATCTGGCGCTAGTTAGCCGATGCTACCAACAAGGCGGTCAATGGTGGTGCCTCGGCATCGGCATAGCCATGCAAATAAATCACTGTTTTACACCATTTACGAGGCTCAATGTATCTCCACACTTCATTGGTAGACTTCCAAGGGCCCTGACATTTAAAACGAGACATTGAGAACTTTGAAAAAGCACTGGTAGTTTACTTACAAGACAAGATTTATACAGACAGTATCTTCTCGAAGTTTAGCGTTTCCAGCCATCTTGAATTTAGTCACGATAAGTCGAGCACGAGTAAGAATGAACAGGTATGATAAGGGATCAGATTCCAAAAATAATTCAGTGGAAATGCATGGATTACAGTTTCTTCCAGTAGCAGCAACTGGAATCCATGCGTTTTAAATGTCAGGGCCCTTGGAAGTCTACCAATGAAGTGTGGAGATACATTGAGCCTCGTAAATGGTGTAAAACAGTGATTTATTTGCATGGCTATGCCAATGCTGAGGCACCACCATTGACCGCCTTGTTGGTAGCATCAGCTAACTAGCGCCAGATTTCGGAGTGCAGGGGACAAGCCGAAATGGGCTATGAGACATACGTTCACACTCGGTATCATGTTTCAAAACACTTTAGGTCAAAATCACACCGGAATTCTCCTTTAACCTATCGTTCCAATTAACCTTCCTATTATTCAAAAGTCCATAGGCTTGGAAAGTCACCTGCCCACACAGTGCTCCCCAGACTCCTTATACGATTAATTTAGTCAGATTTTATGATTCAGTGTCTCCCTGTATAAAAGGCTAGGCCTATCCTATTATGAGTTGATAAAAAGGATTTTTATATCCAACACTATCTAACTGCCTTTTCCAAGTACAGTATGTAGCCTAAATTACTGAAACATTGTGTGAAATAACATAGGCTGCCAGAGACAGGAGGAAAATATCTAGGCCTAGTGTCATGCAGTTGGTAGCACCACACATACAGTAGGTTAGGCTATTACAGGGCTTAAAGCAAGGACATTTTCTGTGCCTGAAGTTTTCAACATTTTTGTAAGATCTAATATTTTATAGGCTAATTGCTTACTTTCAAATCTCACCCAACGCCTGAATTCAGACACAGTGTTTTTAACAGCTTTGATATCTAATGTGATAGATAGATAGATAGATAGATAGATACTATATAGATGATATTGATTCCCAAGGGGAAATTCAAGGTCTCAGTAGCATACAGACATCACACACAACATGCAATTACAGCAGAAAGAGTAAATATAAGTATATACATATAACAAAACTCCACTGTACAATAGAGACAGTAGAAGATAGGAAAACAAAATACTAAATATACTATATAAATGAAATTAACAAAATCCAGTGTTTAAGGATGATCAAGCATGAGACGCTTGCAGTGACAGGGCCGGGACTGGGCTCTAAGAGAGTGAGTGTCATGGTGAAGGTGCAAAAAGTAGTCCAACAGTAGTCCAACAGTGGAAGACTAAGGTCTAGAGACCAGCATAAATAAATATGGACAAATAAGAGAGTAATGTATAATGTAGACAAGGTCATATAAAAACTTTATCAGTGCAAGAATAGGTTGAGGTAATAGGGTTACAGCCATTCAGTATTGTAGCAGAAGCCATTGGTCATGTGTGCTAATATAGCATGAAAAACAGTGTAGCAGTAAAACAATAGTAAGACATTAGGCTGTGGACAGTAGTAAAACAGTATTGGGCAGTCAGTACTCAAACATGGAGAGGGTGGAGAGGCAGACAGACTATGCAGAAGTCTATCTCTCCTCTTCCCTTTAGTAAAGCATTGAACAGTTCAATGGCCCTGGGAACAAATGACTTCCTCAGCCTGTCAGGTGTGCATGGCAGTGAGCGAAGTCTCCAGCTGATCAAGCTCTTTTGCTTTATAATAGTGCTGTGGAGTGGATGACATTCATTGTCCAAGATGTTGATCAGTTTGCTCAGGGTCCTTTTATCTGATATTGAAGTGATGCACTCCAGTTTGGCTCCCAAGACAGAGCCAGCTTTCCTTACTAGCCTGTCTAGTCGCCCAGCATCCTTCTTCTTTGTGCTTCCTCCCCAGCATACCACAGCATAGAAGAGGACACTGGCAACAACAGACTGGTAAAACATCCTGAGGAGCTTACTGCAGACATTGAAGGACCGCAGCCTCCTCAGGAAGTACAGCCTGCTCTGCCCTTTCTTGTAGAGTGCTTCAGTATTTGCTGACCAGTCCGGTTTATTGTCCAGTTGTAAGCCCAGATACTTGTAGGTACAGTATTTACCACCTCCACATTGACCCCATCAATGGAGACTGGTAGCAGAGCGGGCTTAGACCTGCGAAAATCCCCCACCATCTCCTTGGTCTTCGAAGTCTTGAGTTGGAGGTGGTTGAGTTTGCACCAACTGAGTTTATAATGTTCCAACCGGTTACCATTTAGAGGAGAGGCCTTGGAACACTGGAACAGGAACGAAAAAATAACATTTTTGCTCAGAACGAACCGAAATGAAAATTTTTCTTTTTTAAGTCCCTGGTTATAGTTATGATTCATGGTTTGAACGGCCCTTTAGCGTCTGTGAGCGTCGGATGGAAAGGGGAACCGCCACTGCTGCTGCTACTACTGCTGCAGAAGGCCCGCTGAGAGCAGGGACGGATCATTGCTTGTGCCAAGTGTGCACGTGCACAGGGGCCCTCAGCCAATGGGGGCCCTCGGATTTAAAAAAAAAATTGCCATGAATTTAGGCTAGATTATGCCCGGTGCTTCTGTCTGTTAATTTGCGGCACAACTGAATGGTGTTATGGAACCGTGGACCGAAAGAAAAATAAACTAAATGTTTTCCTGATCAATAAATAATTCTTAATTCATAAAATATAGAGGCATAACATTAGGTGGAAGTGGTAGGCTATGAGTGCTCATTCAATGTGTATGCGTGTTTGCGAAAGTGAAACTGACCCACTCGTGGGTAGGTGAATGAAGTGGAATGTTCATGAAAACAGCATAGCGATTGGATAGCCTAATAAATCGCGACTTGTTGTAGGCCTAACAGTAGCTTATATCGTAGCAAATAGCCTATGGCGATGCCGATGACAGATAGGCCTACACTTATTTCACTCGTCTCGCTGGAGTGAGCGCATAATGTGGGCTGTTGCGCAAAGAAATTCATTAGGGAGATGATCTGCATCTCCATTTACCAAACGCTATAGTTTTGCTAACATCTCCAGTGTTGAACGTGAAATATGTCTCCATGCAAGGTAGTGTCAAGCAGCAGTGAAGTGAAAACCTTATCATGAAGGTAGCCAATGTTCACGTCACCTGAGTCAGACAGAAAACGGGCCCTGCTTGCTCTGTTAAAGTTTGTATGCCCCTTCCAAACTCCGTTAAAAGGGTATATTTAACAGCCAGAATTTCGAAATTTTTCGTAATATGATCAGCACCACCTCTCACAAAATACTATCAACGTCCCTGCTACCGGTCTGTCAGAAATATGACAACTGTGTCCGGTCCGTTTAGTGAAAAATTTTGCTGTAGACTGTTTGGCCAGCAAAGGGAGATTACAGCCTAATAATAAAAACAGCTGCTGGAATTCATTTCTGTGTGGGCCTGAGTTATAATATATGACATAATGTACTACATTTTCATTGTGTGAAATTGTGCACCAGCCTGCACAGTGACAGCAAAGAGAGAAGCGCTGGCTGCACGCGCATGCTCAAACGCGCCCGCGTGCGTCGCGGTCAGGGGGAGGGGGGGCCTTTTTTGATATTGTGCACAGGGGCCCGTATTTGTTTAATCCGTCCCTGGCTGAGAGTCCCCTGGAGACCAGAGGCCTGCTGCGTCCTCTTCATCTCTGAAAGTCCCCTGATGAGAGCAACGCCCGAGATAAACGCTAGGATTGAAGATGATGAGAATGAAGGTGATGATGGTGATGATGATGAAGACGATGACGATGATGTCGGAGATTAAGGATAAGGAAGATGATGATGGGGGTGATGGTAATGATAGTGATTGTAGTGGTTGTGGTGTTGGAGGCGGTGGTGTTGTGATAGATGTGCTGCGCTCCGCCATGCTGGCCTTCCTCCTTACAGCACCCGTGTGGGTAATTAGCGCCGTGACTCACCGGGAGCAGCTGACGGTACATCCTCTGGCACCACGCCACGGCACGCTGTTCGTTAGGACAATTACCGGCCGCTTTTGTGTGTGTGTGTGTGTAAGTAAGTAAGTAAGAGAGTGTGTGTGCAAGGAAGTGAGAGAGACTGTCAATTTCCGTGTGTGTGTGTGTGTGTGTGTGTGTGTGTGTGTGTGTGTGTGTGTGTGTGTGTGTGTGTGTGTGTGTGTGTGTGTGTGTGTGTGTGTGTGTGTGTGTGTGTGTGTGTGGAGATCTCAGTTGTGAGTGAGTGTGTATTTGTGGATGTGGGTGAGGGACTCATGTCCCCAGATGCTCTCTCTCCATGTAACATTTAAATTGTTGTGAAACGAAAAAAAAACATCCATCCCAACCTCTCTCATTCCACATTTTTCTCATTCACTCTCTTTCTCTCATTCTTTCTCTCTCTATCTCTCTCTCCTCTGTCTCTCTTTCTTGTCACATCTCTCCTCATGCGTCTCTCTTTCTTCCATCCTCCTGTGACAGGCATGTGTGATGATGAGGAAATGATTGTATTAAATGAGGTGTGTACTGAAGCTTTGCAAGTCCAGAACCCTGTTCCTCATACTAAACATGCAGTCGCTGCATTACACACACTACACACACACTACAAATACACTACACACACACTACTTACTTCATCTGTCTGTTTTGCTGTTGTTTTTTGTTGATGCTTTGTGTGTGGATGTTTTGACTCGCTTACAATGAGTCATAGAAGGCAAGAAATAAGGTTAATGCGCATCAAAACAAAGTCATTGTGCAAAATGGGGAACAAAAAGAAAGCCACAGACAATTTTGCTTTGAGGGGTTGATGCGCTACTCTTCCAGTGGTGGTGAAACGACGCTGCACTCTCTGTGACTCTTTGTGACTCTTTGTGAAATATCTACAATTTCCCGCTATTCCACCCACTCTCCGTCTCCGTCTCTGTCTGCTGAAAGATAACCATCCCCACACACGTCCGCACCTTACCTGGAGCTGTCTGAGTGCACAGAAGAAGTTGAAGAAGAGAAGAGAAAGAAAAAAAGCAAATTGCCTGCAGTGCTGTATAGCAGACCAGTTGAAAATAGGACACTTGTCTCTCTCTTACAGGGATGTGATGTCCTGTCCCTCTCCGATGCGGCAGCTCTAATTAAAGCGGGTAGTGGTAGTGTCAGTATTGTCTGTGAGGGCCCCCTCCAGACATCGCTTTGAGACGCAAGACAATGAAACACAAAAATTGGGAAGTCATTAAAACTATTCTGTTCTAAACTGATTTGAACTGAAGTCCACCATAGTGCCACAGCGCGCGACGGCAGACTAGTTCTTTTTCAAAGCCACGAAGGTAGGCTTTAGCTTCACTGTAGAGCTGGGGTGAGGCTGTGTGTGCAGACAAAAGACAAATCAGAAGCTTCTAGAATGTCAGCTCAGCATCAAAACAGGAAAGTTGAAAAGGAAGGAAGGAAGGAGAGGAGAGGAAATTATTTCAAGTTCGTCTTCTTTCTCTCCAGACTTTTTCTCATCTCAGCTCCTGTTTACAAGCTCGGTTGCCCCAAGCGTTCTCTGTCACTTTGACAGAAAGGAAAAGGCTCCTGGAAGCCTCGGAAATACTGAGGCGCCGCAACAAAGATGCAGATGGAAAAAAAAAGTGTGCAGCCTAGTTCACGGCATGTTTAGCAGCCTATGCCCCATTGGCTTTTAAAGTCCTCACGAAATATGTGTTCCTGTGCTGATTTCCAACAAAGAAGTCCCCCCCCCCCTCTATTCAATGGGGACCCCATCACATAAACAGGCATGTTTGAATACCGGAGTTGGAAATTCCGAGGTGTTCTTTCAACTTTTGCAGACTGTGACAGAGGATTATCTGTGGTGACGGAAAAGAATCACTGCTTTTTAAGCTGTGTGTGTGTGTGTGTGTGTGTGTGTGTGTGTGTGTGTGTGTGTGTGTGTGTGTGTGTGTGTGTATGTATGTACGTCTGTGTGTGTGTGTCTTGAGGAAATTATTCTACACAGCCAGGTGGTGTGTACTCCCCCCTTCCTCCTGCTCTCACAGCAAAGGCAGCTGTAGATGGCGGAGAGGTTGGTGAGTGCCGTGTCAGAGCACAAAAGACCGGGCACAACGCTGAACGTACGGAAGACGCGAGGCACTGTGAAAAATGCTCAGTGTGGCGCCGGCAAGCACCGCGCCATTCGTGGGACATTAACCTTTGGATTCATGGCTCATCACTCACCACAGTGGAGAGTGAGAGAGACAGAAAGGAAGAGAGAGAGAGAGAGAGAGAGAGAGAGAGAGAGGTAGTGATGAAAGACAGATGCATTGGAAAGGGAGGCTTAGACGAAACACTTGTTGAGAAGAAGGTGAAGTGTTGAGAGATACTAAAAGGAAGCAGTGTGAGGTGCACTCCCCTCCCGCCTCAGCTGCAGAGCTGTTGATCCTCCCCACAGTTGGGCCAGACATCTATCTATCTATCTATCTATCTATCTATCTATCTATCTACAGTATCTATCTATCTATCTATCTATCTATCTATGGTATCTATCGTATCTATCTATCTATCTACTGGATCTATCTATCTATCTATCTATCTATCAACGTCAATCTCCAGTCGACCACATATGGCATCCCAAGTGCCATGTACGATCACAAATACTCAGTAGCATTGTAATTAGTTCTGTCCATGCTGTGATACTGATGAGATATGTAGACTTTCTTAATGATGTACTCACTATCATGTTCTCTTTTCTCTCACTATCTCACTATCTTCCTGTTTGTTTATACCTCCCCTCCCCCTGTCTTACTCCCCCTCTCCTCTCATTAGGAGTTGGTCCTCTCATTAACTCCCCTTTGCCTCGCACCGATCCCCCACCACAACTTCTCACACCTTTTCATTTTCTTGTAACACATTCCTCATCTCGCCCATCCTCACCCTCTGTTCCTCTCTCTCTCTCTCTCTCTCTCTCTCTCTCTCTCTCTCTCTCTCTCTCTCTCTCTCTCTTTCTATTTCTCTCTCTCTCTCCTTGTCTCACTGACTGTGTTTACATGCACTTCAGTATCCAGATTATGAGGCTTATCCCGATTTTCACCATATTCCGGATATGGTGTTTACATGATCACAGAAAAGCCTGGTTATTATTATCCCTGTACACACGAAGAATAGTAGTATCCTGGTTACCAGCTATAAAGTGCCACAGTTATTTGTATTAGAAACTTGAAAAGGTGTATGGAACAGTATCCCGGAACAGTATCCCAGAGTAGGCCAGATAACATATACGGATATCTCAAAACTGGGATAAGGGCTTATCCGGGGTTCTGAAATTGGGATATGACGTTTACATGTGCAAACACAAAACCGGGAAACTTAATAATCCCAAAAATCCTTGGTGCTTGTAAATACAGTGTCTCTCCATATTGATTGATTGAGCCGGTAGTTGTTTCTTTGCATACTTGTAATAGATTATAATTTCAATTTCAAAACCAAATCTCTCTCTCTCTCTCTCTCTCTCTCTCTCTCTCTCTCTCTCTCTCTCTCACTCTGATCACCCAGAGGACTACAAGTCAGAGCTGCGGGAGCAGCTGCCTCTGATCGCGGGCTCGGCGGCGGCTGGCGTGGTCTTCATCGTGTCCCTGGTGGCCATCTCCATTGTCTGCAGCAGGTAACACACACACACACACACACACACACACACACACACACACACACACACACACACACACACACACGACACCCAGCCCACAGTCTGAACTGCACATGCACATTTTGGCCAGTGGGCACACAGTCTGTTTATTTAAGGGCTGGCTGTCTCTAGCCTAGCACTGACCCTTGCAAGCTCTGTATAATCTGGAAGCCTTCCTTAGGGTGGTTTAGTAAAATATGACCGAGGCTCTGTCCACTCTAACCCAGGTGAATATGTATATGCATAATTATTTCTCCGTTTAGCCCTTCTGTCCACACTAAAACAGCATATTCCGACACCGAAAACTATACTTTTCGAAAACGAATAAATGAGGCGCATAAATGTGAAAACTCCGGATTCGCGTTGTAGTGTGTCCAGTGAAAACTCAGAGTGCCTCAGGCTAATCCGGAAGACCTATTGCTATCAGTTCTTTTGAGAAATATTGTTATGGGCCTTCTCATCAGCAGGTTTGGTGAGTTCTGTACAAGTTTAATGATTTCACTTGTCTTGCTTTCTTGTCTTGACGATAGCCACATGTGACAATAAAACCCTCACAGTTCTCTATCAACAGTATCAGGGTGGTAGTGAGGGAAGCTGTGGGATAGCAACACCTGGTAGACTGAAGAACTTTTTGTGGAAGCTAAAGAACCACTGTGTTTCTTGAAAAATGTTTGGGATATGCAGCCCACTGCCTTGTCATCCTCACAGAGCAACTGCACTGGATTTGCTAAAATATTGGAGGAGCACAGTGCCTTTTGGACAACACGAGTCTTTTGTGTTGAATAATTAAACCGGTTGCACTAAAACTATTATGCAAATTGCTGAGTGTAATACAGCATGTATTAATGATACTGGGGTAATGACATGATGTAATGGGCTGCAAGGTGGCGGATTGTCTCTGTTAAAACCATGGGCAGACGCACCTCATCGCCACACACGCTCTTTGAAGCCCCCCCCCCTCCCCCCCCATCCTCCCCGCTGTCCTCCTCGGCCACCCTCCGCGCCGTGGCGGGGAAATAAAGTGCGGACAAGGAGTGTGGAGATGTAATCTGGACATAATTAAAATCATCTCATTCGGCACACTTTATTCCCCCTACCTTCTGCCCATTACCGGGTGGTCACTGATTCAATTTGAGTCTGGCTCCTTCCTCGCCCACTACTTCTGGCCTGAGCTGCATACACAAAGACTGCGCTAATGGTGGCCCTACACTGACTTCTGCTTTTTCTCTATTTTCCCTCTCTTCCCTCTCTTCTCTCCCTCCTCCCTTCTCCATCCTCTGGCTCCCTCTCTCCGTGGCCTGGCCAGGAAAAGAGCCTACACCAAGGATCCTGTGTACAGTGACAAGCTCCAGCATTACAGCACTGGAAGAGGTGAGTTGAACTCCGCCATTCAATACTAACCACTAACCCATACTGAGAGTGAGTGAGAGAGTGTGTGAGAGAGAGAAAGAGAGAGAGAGGGGGGGGGTATAAAACAAAGCTGAGATATGTATAAATAATCCCCTCCCCCTACTCCACTACATTTAACACACACACACATGCACCACCACTATTACCACATCCACCCCCCACCCACACCCCCTTCAACCTTCCTCTGGGTAAAAATGACATTGATTGACACATCTCAGATATAATCATGATACCCAAGCCTTTCCCCGGAACTGGGGGGTGACTGACAGCTGGGGGTTGGCTTAGCACAGAGAAAAGATGGTGTGTGTGTGTGTGTGTGTGTGTGTGTGTGTGTGTGTGTGTGTGTGTGTGTGTGTGTGTGTGTGTGTGTGTGTGTGTGTGTGTGTGTGTGTGTGTGTGTGTGTGTGTGGCGGAGGAAGGGAAGGAAGAAAAGGAAAAGTAAGAGTGGGAGATGTGTGAGCTAAATGAATAAGACGGAGACAGCGCGGCGGTGTGGCGGTGGCGAGGGGTTGGGGGGGGGGGGGGTCACAGGGAGGATGTGGGGGTTGTTGCTCGCCTGTTGAGGTTTGTCGAGCCTGACACTAAAAAAGCTCCACTAGTCTCATTTTTGTCATGCTTAAATCTGCCCTGCTCTCATTAGACCAGCTGGGGGAGTAAAAAATATGAGTCCTTTTTTTCTCTCTTGTCACTTTCTTTGGAGACCCTCTCCCTATCTCTCTCTCTCTGTCTGTCTCCATCTTTCATTTTCCATTTCAGTCTTTCACTGCTCCTCTCTTCATCTGTCTCTCATTTTCTCTTCCCTTTCTCTCTGTCTTTCTCTCTCTCCCTCTCTTTCTCTTCAGTCTCTACCCCCTCCCCTATCAGTCTTTACTTACATTGTTACAAGGGTAGGTGTTTTTATTTATTTATTATCCAGGCACCTTCTTTTGCCAGCAAAATGCAATTAACATCACTGCTCCGCAAAGGCAAGATGTGAGGCGCAAACAGCCTTGCTCATCAAATAAGCAATTTGCAGAACAAGGAGCTAAAAACGAAATATCAGTGCAACACAGAATATTCACATTTTCTTTCTACAAGTGTCCAAATTATAAGGCTTTAGCCTTGGAGGCTTTATTCCTCAGATCAGTTGCCTCATGATATGAAAGGCAGTGTTCTAATTAGAAATACCACTTGCTCTGTTTATACAAAGTGCCAATTAAGTACATGTGTATTATTTGAATAAACTACAGTCAATGGTTGTCACATGAATAAAAAAACAAGCTGTTGCTAGGCAGAAGAAAAATAATCAATACAAGCAGTTCCTTGTTTTTATTCATAATTAGAGCTGCAACACCCTCTGCAATATTTATTCAGTGCACCTTTGTAAAGGAGTAGACAAAGGAGCTGTTTTTGTCGCTAGGTCAAGATGGCTCACACAAACCTCACACATCTGGGAGTAGAATAACAAGTGAAGAGAAAGAGAATTTAAAAACACACAGACATGCACACACACACACACACACACACACACACACACACACACACACACACACACACACACACACACACACACACACACACACACACACACACACTGTCCTCTTCTCCTTTCTTTCTGTGTGTGTGTGTGTGTGTATGTGTGTGTGTGTGTGCGTGTGTGTGTGCGTGCGTGCGTGTGTGTGCGTGTGCGTGTACAGTATGTGTGTCTCTGTGATAGACGGAAAGTCTGAGGGAAAGATTAAAACAGTTCTCTGGCTCTCACAAGAAGCAGCTAAGCACAAGGCAGAGCCCTCTGAGCCTCTGTAGACTCTGCTAAAGGCTGCTGTGTGGAGGCTTTCTAGCGCTAGGCCTTTGAGTGTGTACATTCAACTAGATTCATGGTCTCTCTTTCCCATTATTTCTCTCTCTCTCTCTCTCTCCCCATCTCTGTGTTTTTGCCCATTTCTCGTTCTTCTCTGTCTCAGTGGTCTCTCTCTCTCTCTCTCTCTCTCTCTCTCTCTCTCTCTCTCTCTCTCTCTCTCTCTCTCTCTCTCTCTCTCTTTCTCACACACAGACACACACAGACACACACAGACACACACACACACACACACACACACACACACACACACAGAGCCAGTGAGCCATTGCTTCAGAGGCTCGTTAAAAGGCAGGCATCACAGCGTCTGCTGGTTCAGCATGGCCCTGGCTACCAACCTCAGGGACTTGTCTCGAGTGGCCAAGGGAACTGTGGGCTCTTCTGTTTATAGTGTGCTCTTATGTGGATGAACTTAATTTCTCTCTCTCTCTCTCTCTCTCTCTCTCTCTCTCTCTCTCTCTCTCTCTCTCTCTCTCTCTCTCTCTCTCTCTCTCTGTGTTTATGTGTCATGTGAGCATGTGTAAGACAGAGACACATTGGCCTTGAAGGCCTCTTACTGTAGTGGCTTTAAAGAGGCCTCCAGTTTTTATGTTGGTCATGGAAGGCTCTAACTTTGATGAGCATTGGCCCCTCTGTAAGCAAAGGACTTGACTCAGTTACAGTCCTACTGTTATTATACAACAAGCCCACCTGGAGGTGACATGGAGAGAGATCTCTGGACTTTACAGTCAGGAGTTTTACAGTACCATTGTCTCTCTTCAATATGAAAATCCTAGTAAGGCTAGAAAAAACAGAAACAGGCTCTTTGACCATTATGCGTAGTCTTGTTGCATAGTCTCCTTGACATTGCCTCAGATAGCGAAGGTTTTAATTCAGAATGAACTCAGATCAGGCATGTCCACTGCTATCAAGAATTTGAGCGAAAGAGTCAAGCCTACTCCCCTGACTCCTGCTAGGCTGGACGTGACATTTAGATTGCTCCCCCAGGGGCATGACCAGAGCGGAGGGGCATTAGGGACAACTTTAGTCTTCCCTTTAGGCCACCCTATCAGGCTGCAAGTGGCCCACCCATCCATGTGAGCCTGCATCGACATCCTGTAATGCTGTATGCCCCCTAGCGATCTCCGTGTGCACTATTGTGTGTATGTATTGATATTTCAGCTTGCACTAGAATACTGAGAAAAGACTGCGGTTTCCAGCTGCCCCGAATTGTTCTGTTTGTCATTCTCTAGAGATGTCTGCTGTTTCCATCTGGCTCCACTCGAATGTATTATTTTTCTCTTCTCCACCTTTTCTCTCTCTCTCTCGACTTTTAAATATCAGTTTAGTCGCCTGTGCACCCAGTGGTGCTAATCGTCCTATCTCTGTGTAAGAAAGCGGAGATATAAAGAGTATTTTTTGTAATGAAAGCCCTTGGAATAGAGAAATTTCATTAACTGGGAGGATAAGAGAAGACACAAGATAACTGCTCTGACTTTAAAGCAGCCATGTTGCTTTGCGGTGTTGTTGGCTTTTGTACCGCTCTTTATTTTTTGCACGAGCCATACCCGCACTAGACATATGGAAGTGTATGATAAATCTGTGTGTATCTGATGATTATAGGATCCCGGTCACACATCTAAACACAGTTTATTTCAAATGGCTGTGGTGAGAGGGCCAGGGAAGGAAAAATAGACAGAGCTGTTTACATCATGTGTTTGAGGTCACATCTGCCCTAGTTCATTACAATGATACATCTCTTGCTCTCTCACTCTTTCACATCTCTCTCTCTCTCTTCCTCTCTCTCTTTCTTTTCCCCTCTTTCTTTCTGTCTGTCTCTCTCTATCTGTTTGTCTCCCTCCACCTCTCCTCTTGCTCTCACAAAATTGAAATTGTATAAAGGGCAGAAATAGGGCAACTTCTGGCTTGGTGTGCAGTGCACGCTGAGATCAAGCATGCATACGATATTCACACACAAACACACACACACACACACACACACACACACACACACACACACACACACACACACACACACAGAGAGAGAGAGAGAGAGAGAGAGATATCTTAGCCATTAGATTTTAATCTTAGCCATAGAATGATAAGATGAGCTGTTAATGGCTGTTAGACTAGATGAAAATAGAGACAAACTGTTTGTGTTTTTTAATTATGGATGAAAGAAAAATGAATTTCCGTAAGAAAAGGCTGCCGGTTTGATCACATACAGGGTTGTGAGCGAGCGTGCGCTATTCATAGACCGCTTTGTTTCTCTGTAGCTCAGAGACTGATCAAATCCAGTCTTGCATGTGTATATCTTTAATATCATTCTATTGAATGTTTATTTTAAAACAACTGAAGCTCTTATGAAGTGCATGATAACGTCCGCCTCTGCAACATAAAGCAAACAGTCTTTAAGTCTAAATAATCCGGGGTACAATCATATTTAACTGCTATATCGGTGTTCTATGGAAATATATTACGTAAAAGGATATTCTTTCTAGCCTGAAAACTACATTGTAGTTCACTACATTGTACTCAGTGGTATAGACCCAGAGTAAGAAGTACACAGCAAAGGGTGACCTCATTTTGTCGTTTAATCATTTTCCTTCACCCATGTGCCGTACTCTCAGATCTCAGGGCTCATCACTACACTCCATATCTGAGGGTGTCCTTCAATGTCATTTTTTAAGACCACACACACTCACATGTAATATCCGCTTGTGTGGAGTACTGCAGCTCAGGACCTCCTGCTGGGGGGCAACAGGACATGAGCAGGAACAGTACATTCTTTTCCTTTTCCTTTGTCTCTCCTTTTGTGTCCCTGCTCGTTTCTCTGTGCGTACAAATAGTTAACACCCTGAACCTCCACACCTATTGCTTCGGCAGGGAGCAATTTGATATCGGCACAGTTTGATCTGTTTACGAGGCCCTGTGGGATGAGTATCAGTGGAAATTGGATTAATTTATATCAAAGGGCAGAGCTGCTCCCTCCCAAGGAGAGGAGACGAGGAGAGGAGACGAGGAGAGGAGGAGAGGAGAGGAGAGGAGAGGAGAGGAGACGAGGAGAGGAGAGGAGAGGAGAGGAGGAGAGGAGACGAGAGGAGAGGAGACGAGGAGAGGAGAGGAGAGGAGGCAACAAACGGGGGGTCGAGAGCACATTTATTCCCTCTGTTTCCTATCCTCCACTTGAGTTTTTTTTAATGATCAAGCCCAATTGTTTTATTGTGTCTCCTTGATATGAGGTAGGGGCTTCTCAAAGTGTATGCTTCGGCAAGGGGTTATTAGCCAGGTGCATCTGGTACATCTTGGGCTGATTTGTGCAGCCTTGTTTCCCAGCACCATGCCGAGACCTTTTGTTATTACTGACTTTTCTACACACACACACACACACATTCACACACACACACACACGCACACACACACACACACACACACACACACACACACATACACACACAGAGACACACCACACACACACACACACACACACACACACATACGCACACAGAGACACACCCCACACACACACACATACACACACACACACACACACACACACACAGATGCACATATAGCCAGTCAGAAGCACACAAACACGCAGATCCATAGATACATAGATACAAACACACACATACACACACTATGATAGAGATGCACACAGACACACACAAAAAGAAACAAACATACATACACACATAGGTACATGTATATATATATATGCATGTATGTATGTATGGGTTATACATGGGTACATGTACACTTGAGTACACACTCACACAAAAAAGACTGAGGAGGTTAAGCACATTCATTATTAGATGTAAATAAATAAATAAATGAATGAATGAATGAATGAATGAATGAATGAAACAATGAATGAAACCATGAACCTGCTGGCACAAAACAAAACCTTGAAACATGGCAGTGATCCCTATTCTTAATTGTTCTAGAACTCTCTTTGAGACCAGATCTGACTAACTGCCACTCCCCCATCGGCTGCCCGACCCACTTCTCAGGCTCCCCGGGGATGAAGATCTACATCGACCCCTTCACCTACGAGGACCCCAACGAGGCTGTGCGCGAGTTCGCCAAGGAGATCGATGTCTCCACCGTCAAAATTGAAGAAGTCATCGGGGCAGGTAAAGATTCATTTTGCTTTAATTGTGTGTGTGTGTGTGTGCCCATGTATGTGCCTGTGTCTTTGTCTGTGTGTTTTTGTTACTGTGTGTCACTGTGAATATGCTCTTACACACTAATGGCAGTAGATTAGCAGGATTTTGTATTCTGTGTGTGTGTGTGTGTGTGTGTGTGTGTGTGTGTGTGTGTGTGTGTGTGTGTGTGTGCTCCTGTGTGTAGCGGTGAATGTGCAAGCCTGTGTTTGTGTCAAGTGGCCTGTTCCGGCAGCATGTAGGCCACCTGTCCCAAGGCTGGCTGCTGGGCCACAGAAATAGCTCTGACACAGAATCACAGGCCTCTGGGTCCCCTCTCTGGAGAGCTCTGCTCCTGGAAAACCTATTGCCTCTGATCGGGCTAGACACTCACACTGAACACTACCTGACACACACACACACACACACATACACAAACACACACACATACACACACACACACACATACACACACACACACACACACACACACACACACACACACACACACACACACACACACACACACACACACACACACACACACACACACACACACACACACACACATAAACACATAGAAATTGACAGTCACCCTAACTTCCTGTCCAAGGCTGCAGTAGATACATGTGTTTGAATGTGAAGATTGCTAGAGAAGATTGCTTCGTCTGACTGCAGTATTGGAGGCCATGGGGGGAAGCGAGGACTCCTGCAGATGTGGATTAAGAGGAATTGGCTGATCTTTGCACACATCTTCTGCATATGCTTGTGAATGTCCTCTGTTTATGGTCCCCCTCTTGTTAGCTGAATGACACATATTTGACCAGGGCACAACACGTCCACATAGCACCTTACCTAATAGGTCAGGTGAGGCCAACACCGCAGGACTGGCCTCCTGTGTAGCTTGCAGGGAGTGGGCCAGATGTAGAGAGGATACATCACAATCCCCACACTATGCTTTGTTCTGTGTTTTACCAACTGAATCACAGAGGACCTCGCGGTGAGACTGAGATAGGTAAACCACCTGAGGCACTTCATCCTTTTTCTGTCTTTTTTTACAGTGCATAAGAAATGAAGAATGATACAGTATATAAGGGGAAATAGGCCTTGATGTATGCTGTGAGATTTTTGAGCATTTGACTGTACGGTAAATCTTGCGTTCCCCTCTGCGTTCCCTCTGCCTTCCCTCTCTCTAGGGGAGTTCGGGGAGGTGTATAAGGGCCGCCTGAAACTGCCAGGCAAGCGGGAGATCTACGTGGCCATCAAGACGCTGAAGGCGGGCTATTCGGAGAAGCAGAGGCGGGACTTCCTGTCGGAGGCCAGCATCATGGGCCAGTTCGACCACCCCAACATCATCCGCCTGGAGGGAGTGGTCACCAAGAGCCGCCCCGTCATGATCGTCACGGAGTTCATGGAGAACGGCGCACTGGACTCCTTCCTCCGGGTGGGTAAACGAGGGGGCGATAGCGGAGGCCGCCTCGGCTTGTGAATGTGTGTGAGAGAACTTCCTCATAGGTCAGGAGTTTGAAGTCAGACCCACACTATTTTAACATGGTGAAGTTAGTAAAAAGTAGAAAGAAGACAGTAGGAAGTAAAAGGTCCTACCACATATTAATTCCAACTCTTGAGTCCGGTAGATTAGTGCTAATTAGTGTTCATAGAATAGCCAGACATATATCAACATAATCAAAACAGTCATGATGAAATGTGGGCCAAATATGCGTAGGACAGATTACAGTGTTGATGCCATTATTAAAATGCACATGTTTAAACCAACCTCAGCCAATCCTAGAGGAGGATTATGAAGGAGTAGTGAAGGTCCTGGTCTACAGGTCAGGCAGCTAGATGAGGATCTCGCCAAAAGAGACAGGAAGGCGGAGACAAATTGGTACTCGTTTGTCGATGTGTCTGTAGTCCATATTTTCACATCTTCAAACTGTAAACCCACCTACTGCCCAAGTTATACTGGCCCAGGGATATTTCAGTCACATTGACGGCTTGTGGAGATTTCTAGTGATGGATTACTTTCTCAGATGCCTTAAGAATAACAGATTCTGCCATTTGAAAGTGTGGGAGGGAGCTTCTTCAGCGTACACAACTCTCAATCACCAATCGGAAATGCTAAGATAAGAGTAGCTTGTGGGTGTGTTCAAGCTAGAGCCTCGCCTCACTTAGCAAGCAGGACTCACACAAACAGAGATAAGACATCAGTAAATGGGTTTGACTGCCCGTGGATAAGATTAAACAACATTCCCAGAGTCGTGCGAGACAACCATAGCCTCCTTGTTAATTATTTGAGTGATGAAGTCATAAGCACCTGGTTTTGAGCATTTCTCCCTCACTCACAAATGCCAGAGTCCCTCCTCTCCGTTTTACCATTCACGCCTGGAGGTCTTAATAGACTCCATTTGGCTTTTTTTTGGATTTTTAATCAATGTTCAGCCCATTTTCCCCCCAATCCAATGGATTGGTTTTCTCTCAGCTTTGATCTAGCGTTGGTTTAAAGAGCCCCTTTGAAGTTGGCTTTGCTTGCCGCCACATCCGACTTGTGTTCCCATCGATCTTCCTACCCCCATGTTTGCTAGTGAGCACAAGGTTCAAAGAATGCACTTCAGACATGGACGAAGGTAGGGTGGGGGTCGGGGTGGTGATGGGGTGGTGGGTGGGGGGGACAAGGTTTATCAGCCTTCTAACCTCAAAGACTCACATTTTCATGTCTTTCAGCACATCGAGAATGTGTTTTTTTTTGGCAGAATAGTCTTTTCAAGAGCAAGGCCTTTGGGAAATTGAAATGTTCTCAGAGCGCGCACAAAAAAAGAGAAAAGATTTTAACATCAATAGAACAGCCAATGTTCTGTGCATCAATGGCGTCTGATTGAGTGCATTCAAAAGAAGCACGCATGCAGTAGTAAACACATTGGGTGACGGCCTCTCATGTTTGGATGTGTCGGCCCCCATCTGCTCTTTTAGTCAGTTAACTGTGCGTTGACCATACATCACTCCCGCTGAGCACATACAGAATGAAAACTGTCCAGAACACACACACACACACACACACCATTGGGCTTGGCCTTCACTAGTGACCTTCCCCACCTTTATAACCTGATAAAATGTTTGTGTGTGTGTTTGGGAGAGGGAAGCGGTGAGCTCTCTTTGACAGCTGTGTGACATTGCCTTTGTTTTTTGACATTGCCCCCCATTACACACTCTCTTCTCTCCTTCAATCCCCACGGCAACCTCCGCAGCAAAACGACGGCCAGTTCACCGTCATCCAGCTGGTGGGCATGTTGCGCGGCATCGCGGCCGGCATGAAGTACCTGTCGGAGATGAACTACGTCCACCGCGACCTGGCCGCCCGCAACATCCTGGTCAACAGCAACCTGGTGTGCAAAGTGTCCGACTTTGGCCTGTCACGCTACTTGCAGGACGACACCTCCGACCCCACCTACACCAGCTCCCTGGTAAGCTCTCGTCCACTCCTGCATCCGGCTCCCCTCTGCTCTGCACAAATATGTGCACTCATGGTCTAACACAAGACACGTCTCCTATCTCTGCAGTTATATCCTTGAAACGTCTTTGCTTGTGTGTGTGTGTGTGTGTGTGTGTGTGTGTGTGTGTGTGTGTGTGTGTGTGTGTGTGTGTGTGTGTGTGTGTGTGTGTGTGTGTGTGTGTGTGTGTGTGTGTGTGTGTGTGTGTGTGTGTGTGTGTGTGTGTGTGTGTGTGTGTGTGTGTTTGCTGAGGCCCTGATGTAATGTGGTCTCGCTGCCCTTTTCACCCATTGGTCAAATAAACAGGCAAATAAATGACCAGTCAGCATGGTTGGAGGGGGTGTTGCATTGTTAGTCTGTAACATGTTAGCACTAGGGCTGGACACACTGATTTGAATGCAGGAGGAGTTCACTGGGAGACTGCTGATGCCGCTGGCCACTGAGGCCCACTGGACTCCAATCAGACCAGCCTTTACCCAGACTTCCCTTCTTATTATTACTACTGTCTGTGCCCTGGAAGGAAAGCTCCTTATGAGTTGCTGGGAGCGTCAGGTCTGCTATAATTAACTAATGTATTCAAAAACAACATTTCCACAACACTTGAGTCTGTCTACAGCTCAGCTCATAAAGATTTGTTTTTCATGTTTATGGATGATTTAGCATTGCAATCTCATAGCGGCTTTAGGAGCCAGCGTTTGTGTGTGTGTGTGTGTGTGTGTGTGTGTGTGTGTGTGTGTGTGTGTGTGTGTGTGTGTGTGTGTGTGAGAGAGAGAGAGAGAACGAGACACACAGAGAGAGTGAGAGAGAAAGAGAAGAGAGAGAAAAATGGAGAGAGAGGTCTGGCCTTTTGGTTTGTTGTCAAAGGACAGCAGGACAGCACTTGAAAGCAACAGCCTCAGCCCAGTCTTTTATTAAAAACAATCCACTGTCTGCCAAATGAATGCATCCCTTTGTGTGGAAAGCCTGCTTTTGCAGCATGTCTCTTCATTTACTGCACTTGTGGTGAATAAGCAGAAAGATGGTTGCCATAGAGAGCTGAAGACTGTAGTCTTCTCCAGGATGACATAGGAAGACATTTTGAGCTCTGAGTGAGTGCAGAAAAGAGGCTGAGCAGACACGCCACAAGCCTCCTGTGGAGACTGCTGATTGACAGGAGACTGAAATACAAGTGTGAACAGGGTGTTAAAATGGCTGGAAGTGATTCTGTCATCCATCCATCCATCCATCCATCCATCCATCCATCCTGTGGTTGTTATGTTAATGCCCCCAGGGTCACATTGGCCTCAGGGTTACAGAAGGAGTTGCTATAATTGGCATTGATAATATTGCGGTGTGCCACTTCCTATATAGGAAGGGTGTACAGTATGTACAGTATGTGAGGCTGCAGGTGATTTGAATACATTAAATACATACGGTATGTTTTTAACCCCTGCCATTTACACTTTGGCTATTTTTGCTGCATCCATGTTATTATGGATTTGTGACTGAGGAAGATATGATGTTTGTTGGGATTTTTAGAGATTCTACTTGAATATTGCACATGTGGTGGATTTCAATTCTCTCACTCTGTTAAACTATGACTGTAACGCTCCATCTATACATGGTAACTGTAATAAAACTAAAAAGTAAATTAAGCAGAATCCAAATTATTAATAAGTCAGTAATATTGTTGGCATCATTTCTGTTGATGTTTACAACTTTTCTATTTCTGTGTGTGTGTGTGTGTGATTGGCTGGGTTATGTGTGTACTGCCTTGGCCAAGCATGTGGGCTTGTATGTACTCACTCGGGTCCAGTTCACTGTTAATTAATCCACGCAGCGTCGGTGGCGGCCGCCCCTTGGCTCTGTGACCTCGACCGTTATGAGCCAAGTGCAGGCAATCTCCGAGCAAGGCCACGGCGTGCCGGGCAAGGCCACAGGAATCAGGGAAATTACATTTCGCTGACAGGGCCTGATTTACTCACACATTGACCTCCTCCGATAAATTAGCACCCTTTTTCATTTTTGCTCTTCTTCTTTATTTCATTTTATTTTTGCCTCCCTCTCTACTGTTTCTGCCCACCAATTAAGTTTGCTGCCTCCCTGCACAAAGCTGTTGGATGGGTACTTAATTGCATTTGATTAACCCGGCGGTTCACTTAGAGCTCAGGGCACTGCCCTCAGACCAGTTTACTGCAGATGAGAAAGTGGGCTTGACGTGTCTGTGTGTGTGTGTTTGTGTGTGTGTGTGTGTGTGTGTGTGTATGTGTGGGCGTGTGGGCTTCACGTGTGTGTGTGTCCTCCACTCTAGAAATCAACCCTCCACTGGGGAAGTATAGATTATTCCATCCATCTATTTATGGATTTGCCATGTGATCCCCCACACCACCTTTCAATATAATGATTCATCCATCCATAATGTCATCCCACCCTACACCCACCCCTCAGTGTGGCAGCTCCTGTTTGGGAGAGTCTGGAGTAATGTGTGTGTATGTGTGTGTGTGTGTTTCTGTGTGTGTGTGTTTGGCTATTCCGTAAGTTTACAGGCAGCCCAGAGCGTGGGGGTCACGCTGGAGTGACATCCAGGGCGGCCTCTCTCGGCTCTCGCCTGGGCCCAGTTTAGAGGTGAGGTCGAGGGGAGAGCTCATCTGTCAACCTCCATGACCCTCCAGGGATGGTCGGTTAGCTTCGCTTCACTGCCACCAGCAGCTGTCTGTGTATCCGGCCGCCCCGCTCTCTCCATTTGCATCCTTTCTGACGTTCTCTCCTTCTCAGCATATGGCCACAGCCTTCTGTTGTTTTCATTTTACACAATGGCTGGAATGCACACTCTGCAAAGGTTTAGATGTATTCAATTCAACCACGTGTGCTCAGAACAAGGGAATGGTATTCATTTCCCTGAAAAAAAAAAAAAACATAAGAAACAAAGAAATCAAAAGACAGCAAAGAAATCACAGCAGTGGCCACTCTCCATGACGGAACCAAGCAGTGATGCCCTTGCACTAACCTCATCTGTCCTGGGCAGCCTCGCTTCATCCTGTGGACACTGTGGATCAATGTGCTGGTTTTACTGGGACTGATAGTTTGGACTTGGGAGGGGTTGGGGTGATGGTGGTGGTGGTGGTGATGGTTGTGGTTGTCGAAGGGTGGAGGTTAGGGAGTTAAAATTGAAAAACACCCCCCCCCCCACCTCCCCCATCCAATGCCCCTGCTCTCTCTCCTGTGCCACAGTGAAAAATGCTGCCGGCTGGCATTCTGGCACCTTCCATTACGGATGTGGATGGTTCAGTGTGATTTCAAATGGAAAAACGAAACTATTTGCACTCCAGCGAGAGCGGAGGGGTGGGAGCCCCCTCTTCACCTGAAGCATTTTTCTCCTTTTCATTCTTTCTTTCCGTCTGTCTTTCTTTCATTCATTCTTTTTTCTAAAAACTCTGACAGGCATGCTGCTGTCGCTTGGCGGAGGTGCCAGTTTTCGGGATTTTGATTTGGGATTTCACAGTGATTACCAGCCGTGTGCTGCCCCCATTACCCAGTCGTGTTTGCTGGGAATCGATTTGCTGCCGCCAAGCTCCCCCAAACAGCACGAGCCGCCCAGACAGTTTGGGGGGGACGCAAAAACGGTGAAGATCATCTCCACCCCCCCCCCCATTAATATGTAAAGGAAGGACATGACAAATATGAGCCTTCACATGCTGTCATCCGACACCTAACAAAGGCTGTCAGAAGCTCACCTGCTTTTGATAAATGCCAGCTGACAAACGCTGGCGAAGCGGAGCATCGACCCTGCCTGTCCGCGGCTGTCTGCAGCCATGCTGGCCCTGCATAACTCATACAGGATCAATGTGGAGCACGCAGACAGGTGGGGGCTCGGCCCAGCCAGGCGGCAGGTGTCAGCAGTACGAGAGGCTGTACTCCACCCAACCCCCACCCAAAAACCGCACCACCCACGCCACACGTGGCTGTTTACCGGATTGGATATTTACACTGAGAGACAGAAAGGGAAGAGCAGAGGATTGGAGGAGGAAGAAGAAAAGCTTCATCAAAAGCCATTAACTAGGTTATAAAATCCAAGGTTATAATCTAATATGTTTTTTTTTTTTTTTTAAATGGGGATCAAGGCAAATGAAATCAGAAGCGCATGGCTAGAGGATTAGCGTGTGGAGATGTTGAGGTTTAATTTGCGTTGGGCCCCTCTGGCACCTGGGGCTTACCGTCTGTGAGGGCCCAGAGCCTCGCTTGGTTTGACCCCCCCGCCCCACCCCACCTCCAGGCTTGCGGAGGAGCGAGGAGATTGTGTGTGTAGATTGGGCTTGTAAATAGATTTCCTGGCTAATGTTATTGCGCCACAAATTAGACTTTAGTCTCAAGTGGTCATTTTCGGAATGGGGAGATATGACTGAATTAGATTGATGCCTTTTGTTATGTGATGAGTTGGGCACAGTCAAGCCAGACAGACAGAGATGATGTGATTTCATTTGGAGTTTGATTTTATTTTTACGTAATTACCAAATGAATGTTCAATGGGCACTTTTACATTTTTAATGGCAGTCTACCTTTTAACATTCGTTCATTCATCTCTCTCTCTCTTTCTCTCTCTCTCTCTCTCTCTCTCTCTCTCTCTCTCTGTGTGTGTGTGTGTGGAATCCTAACCCTTTTGTTACAAATTTAATTGCTGGAAACATATCCCCCATCCGGCCCCAACATGTGAAATGATGCATTTAATCCTGCATGATGAGGCATGGCTCACTGCTGCCTCTCAGACAAGCAAAAGGCCCTTCTTCCTGCAGGAGCTATGGAAATGCAGGTCCATTTCCTCCTTACTGAGCGGGAAAAAACTGTCCATTGCCAATCGTTTCGTCCTCGGGACATTAAATGGCTATTGATGGAGCACTTTCTCCCTTGCCTAAGTAAATGTGCTTACTATCATTTCAGTTTGCTTTGTTTAGAGGAAGATAAAAGCCATCATGGCAAACTGCTGCGGCAGCTGAACTAGAGAAAGGCTATGCATTCCTTTTCCTCTTTCTCTGTTTGGAACTTTGAAAGATGCAACGAGAGTGAGAGAGAGAGAGAGACAGACAGACAGAGAGAGACGTGCTTTCTGAGATGAAACGGTATTGTGCCCATTATCTCCTGCCCTATGGAATATTGTGTGTGTTGGTGTCTCTGAATATTTAGAGTAGCTACTTTGCATGTCATTAATGGGACTCTACTGTTTTTAGACTTTTTGTTCTCAGGAGAAAGTAAAACCATTTCATGATTGGGTCCATCTGTCATGGTTGTCTTTCTCTAACCCCATATGTTTTTGATTTTGATACACACACCAACTCACACACACACATTTTGCACACACACTCACTCTCACACACACACACTCACACTCACACTCACACACACACACACACACACACACACACACACACACACACACACACACACACTCACACACACACACACGCGTGTTTGTATGTGTCACATCTCGCCCGCTGTCAGCTTTTGATCACAAACAATTCCTCACCTGCCACCGAGCCCCCATTCCCTTTTCTCACCTGCCGCCACCTTCACGCACCCATCTGTCTCCTCCTCTTAACCTGACATCCAGCGCTGGCTATGGCCAGGCTCCCCAGCTGTGCTGCTCCACTCCTGTCACTCTGTTTACAGGGCGACTCCCTCACCATTTCCCCCCCTCACCTGACCCACGTTACACCTCCCGACCTCCTCCAAAGACGTCCATCTCTTACTGAACCCCAACCGGTCACACATGTGGAGGAGACCCCCGCTGCCACATCGCTAATCGTCACGTTTTCCAGAGCTCACGTGGTACCCACCATTCCGACTGTTTACTCTTTTTGCGATTATTTTCCTTCTATTCATGTCGTTTACTCTTCATGGCTGTTACCACTCCTCTCTTCTGTCTTCCCACCCCTCTGGAGACACGAGATGTAAATGGCCGATGTTAATGGCTTCTCTGCTGTGTAGGGATAAGTCGGGTCGCGATATCTTTTGTGTGCGCCCTGGCTGCGTGCGAGTGATGTGTGATGTGGAGACCACGGCTGATTGGCTCAGACTCGTCCGCCGGAGCGCGGCGTGAAGGTCAGCTCACTCACGTCAGGTGTCCGCTCTCGTTTAGCTCGCCTCTCTTTTCCCTTTCTTTCATGTCGAGATGACACCAGAGGTCAGAGAGGAGAGGGGAGAATGGTTAAGGGGAAGGGAAGGTACGGGGGGGGGGAGATGAGAGGTGTAAATACCTGTTGTCGACATCTCCGGAGCTGAACACAGAAAGGAAGCGTGACATGATGGCATGTTTTGGGGTTGTGTGTGTGTGTGTGTGTGTGCGTGTGTGTGTGTGTTTGTGTGGATGTGCATATGTGTGTGGGTGTGTGTACCATCTGTGAGGCTGTGTTGACACTAGACCTGTTTTTTAATTCCCACCGCAGCGTCTATTTCCCTCTGCAGCGCTAGCTCTCTCTCCCGCCACGCAGCGGGATTCCCACCTCTCTCGGGAGCACCTAATGAAAGAGAGGTGGAAGAATGAAACAAGAAAGAGAGAAAAAAGAGAGAAAAGGAGCGATAGGAAGAATAATACAGAGGGGTGGGGGGTGTGGGGTGAAAAAAGGGCCTTTATTATATATATGCCTCCTCCGCTCTGTTTGCTTTTGCATCATGGCAATTTGCTTTATTGGAGTGCAGTTTTGGCAGTGGCCTCGCTTCAGCCTCCAGCGTTAATTACGGGGGATCTGCACGGTCGCCCGTGACTCCACAGCCGTGGAAATGTTATTAGCAGGGCCCTGGCACCCGCCCCGGCCACGTGCGGCTGCCGTGTGAGGGTCCCCGGTGACACCGCCACCACACTGATGGAGCTCCAGTCACCACACACTCGTCGGGGGCACAGAGGGAGCTGTGGGGGGTTCAGAAAGGGCAAGAGCAAGTCTGTGTCTGGTTGTTCATGTCTGTGTACACGTTTGGTGGGAGTGTGTGTGTGTGTGTGTGTGTGTGTGTGTGTGTGTGTGTGTGTGTGTGTGTGTTGTATGTTGTATTCATATCAGCATGTGTTTGGGGTGTTGGAGGAAGGAGCCAGTGGAATAGGTGAAGTTGGAGGAAGCTAGGATGACAGCAAACAGCTGCAACCCAAAAGCGTGGCCCAGAATGGTGTGATGAAAAGGCTGGGCCGGGCTGGGCTCCTTCCCCGGAGTTTTGTCATTATTTCCACAAATTGCTTTGTGCAACCAGCACAGCTCATTTTGTACCGTGGGCTCAAAGGAATCCTGAGTATGTGCAGAGCATTTTTGAAGCTTCTTTGTTTCTCATTTGGTCTCATATAGACTTGTAGTGTGATGTGTCTTTCATTGCCTTCGTTTGCTGTTATGTATTCCAATTGTCAGGGTTTAGGTAGAAGGCTTTTGTGTAATTTGGGAGATTTCAGAACACACTCAGTACTGTATGTTGTTCAGTTTTTGAACACTCACTCACACAAAAAACATCTTAATATGGCCAAATACTCACATACAACATTACAAATCACATGTACACAAATACCAATCCTTACACAAACACCCGCGTGCGTGCGTGCGTGCGTGCGTGCGTGCGTGCGTGCGTGCGTGCGTGTGTGTGCGTGTGTGTGTGTGTGTGTGAGCGCGTGCTGTGGAGCATGGCACTAATGAGTTGACGGTCCTCACACTCCCACGTCCAGCTCCCCTCGCCACGTCTTCCCCCTGTCCAGCCCCCTCGGCCGCCTCCACTTTGAAACATTTAAAAAAGCCCCGCTCAGGAGCATGGCCACGGGACGTGCTAATCCCCCCCCCCCTCTCTTATCCAGGCTTATCTACGAATGCACACTGTCAAACTAATTGGCATTATTAAGCTTTCTCACTCGCTGCCCCAGACAAGCCGGTGGCTGCCCTGGCAAGCAGAGGGGGGAGAGGGGAAAAAAAAATCAGTGCACAAACAGGTGTGTGGGGAATCTTAAACAAGTGCCTGTCAATTTCAATCAGCACATTACATGCCCTGCCCAGGGGCCCCAGGTAGACCAATTACTAACAGACACGCTTGGTGCTGGCTCGAGGAGCGCCAGCCGAAGCCCATTCAAACTTCCCTCTCTCAGACGGCGGGGGTGGGGGGCAGAGTTGGGAACATTTGATGTGGATCGATGCACAGAGGGCAAATTGCATTTGAGGTCACGTACAGATTTGCACCCCACCCCCACCCCTCTTCCATCGCCTCCCTCCGCACACCCCCCCAACCCCCTGGCCAGGTTGGGTCAATAAGGAGTGAGGGAGTGAAAAGAGGGAGAGAGGGAGGGAGGGGCAGGAGGGAAAGAGGGCTGCGATGGATGGATGGAAGTGGGAGATTCGACATGCTGCTTGCTCCACCTCAACATGGCTACTTTGGGCCTCTAATTGTCACAGTGGTCAGGTCTATGACCGAGTGAACGAGAACACCACACCACGCACAGCCCACTCTCAGGGGACGTGCTGGAGGAGACTGCATTGTTAAAAGATTCACTAGTAGAGCTCAGTCCACAGACTTCATAATTGTGCCATTGCTTATTCTCCTCCTAGACCAAAGGGTAGACCACTAAGGTCCAGGGGCTGGGGGATCTATGCATGAGTTCCAGCTTGCCTATGACTTAGTCGTAAATCATCGCAATGATGTTATTCGGGATAACACACAATATCAAGTGGTCAGCTCTCCTTATCTACACAGTAGTTGACAGAGATTGTATCAGGTCATTTGTGTTCCTTTTGAAAAGAAATTACATTTAACTGTGAAACACATTCTCACAATGAAATTGTTCTAATTCAACATTGTGCGTCACAAAAAGGAGCAGAATGGTACTGCCTACCTAGCTAAGAAATGGGAGTAGTGACTGTTGATAGTTTACTGAAGAAATGACTGATTAGTGATTATTGATTAACTAAATGTTTAATTAATGCACTTTTCCATAAATTAGTGTATGATTTACTTTGCTCCTATATGTCCACCATGTTATGCTATTTTATTTGTTGTTTTATGTTGTTATTTTCACACACACGGTTAATTTGATATTTATAGAAAGTGACCAGATGACTTGCAAAAGTAACAAAGTTTCTCTCTCTGTGTCTGTCTCTCTGTCACTCCGTCTGTTATTACCCCCCACACACACACACACCACCCCCACCCCCTTCTTTGTCTGTCTGTTGCATCAGGGTGGCAAGATTCCGGTGAGGTGGACATCGCCTGAGGCCATCGCCTACAGGAAGTTCACATCTGCCAGCGACGTGTGGAGCTACGGCATCGTCATGTGGGAGGTGATGTCCTTCGGCGAGAGGCCCTACTGGGACATGTCCAACCAAGACGTGAGTTGTCCTCATTCCACCCTACTTAGCACGTCAAGGCCACTCAGAGAGAAAGCACACGCAGGCTGTATGATTTGACACCGTGAACAGATGAACAGATGCGTAGATGTGCGTGAAGGCAAATGTTTACGTCCAGCTGGCTATGTTGGTTTGTTTGTTTGTGTGTGAATGTATGTTTATAACGATGGGATGGTCAGGAGGGCTTGGGTGATCTAACAGAAAGCCGACTAGGAAAATACAGCTGTGTGCAGTGAGGCGAGTGTCATAAAGACAGAGGGTTACACCAGAAGTGTTTTTATTTCTGTATACAGTAGAGCTATTTCTCTATAAGCTGGTTCGGCTGCAGGGTCACAGTAAAATGGCTGATTTTTCCTCTCCTTGAGAGAGAAAGAGAGAGAGAGAGAGAGATAGAATGTGTGAAAGAGTGAGAAACTGAGAGAGACAGAGACAGTGTGTCATACGAAGTGTGTGTGCATGAGGAAGAGTGAGAGAGAGAAAGAGAGAGTGAAAGAGTGAGAGGGAGAGCGTGCAGCTGACTCTGTGCTGATGTCCGCTGGAACGGAGTGGTCGCTGCGGGAGTCATTGCCCGCGCTCTCTTTAGCCAGCTGCCGGCTCTGGACACTGTAGCCAAGTCTCCGGCCAGTAGAGCAGATGTTTCATTCTGTGGCCAGGGAAGAGTGGTGTGTGTGTGTATGCGTGTGTGTGTGTGTGTGTGGGGGGGGGGGGGGGGGGGGTCATGTTGGCAGGTCTTGTCTTGTGTGTGTCACACATTGCACACACACACAGGCATATAGACACTCACCAGCATCGCTTCCTGTTTTAAATATGATTAGCTTCAGAAAAACTGTCCCTGCCACAATCTGCCCTGGAGGTATTCATCTGTCTCATATGAAGATGTCATGTGCAAAGACAAAGTCATCATGATAGGGAACAAAGAACAAACACGGATGTGAAACCTGAACCGCGAATATTTTGGATTCTGAATCGCCGCCAAAATCCCGCCCGGTAATCAGTGATCTGCAATCAGACCTTCAGCAGACATGAGAAGATTTCAGGGAGGAAAAAAAGAGAGAAGAAAATGTGACAAGTGTCAGCTTTTCATTAAAGCGCGCTTTCTTCTTATAGCCCAGCTAATCAATCATTCGCACAGCGAGGAGCTCTCGTCCTGTGTCCTCATTTAGTCGTCCCCTCACCCATCTCACCCCCCATTTCTCCCCGTCTTGGTGAACCCGTGATTAACCAATGCCAAAATGGCAAGGGCCTATAGAGCCCTCGCGTTTCCACGGCGACCGCTCACGCTGCCAATCCCGTTAGCACATGAGTTATCGGCCCCTATACTGGTAGACTCTGTGGCCTTTGTGTCTCTGCCTTGAAAACATACAGAGAGACAGAGGGAGAGAAAGAGAGGAAAGAGGAAGAAACAGACACATGTGTAGAAAGAGAGAAGTTTCATAAATCTTAGAAATCTTAGGTGAACACACACACACACACAGAGACACACAGACACACACACACACTCACTCACACACACATGCACGCACACACAGATGCACACACTGCACATTCTTGCAATTTCATGCTTTACTGTACCTGCTGGCTTTAGCAAAGTAATTACGAGCGAGTGGATTATCCAATAGTAGATCAAATGAGAAGGGAGAGGGGCGACGTGCTTAAAATAGGCGCAGGCTTTCAGCAGACGCACCCCTAGCCAGGGTTAGCATGTCAGCACTAGCAAGGGCACTGATTGTTAAATGGGTGGAACAGCCTTGGCACAGAGGGGATTCTGGGGGTGGGGGTGATGGTGTCCGTACACAGCAGTGCTCTCCTCCGCTGCTCTATGGCCTAGAGGGTCATCATATCTGTAAACAATCTGGACGGAGGCCATCCATCCACAGAGCTCTGGTGCCCCCCCCCCCTCCCAGCTCCATTCACTATATCAGTTCTCCAAACCTTATTTTATAACAATTTCTCTGTGTATTTATATACACTGTCAATCTGTGCTTCCTGCTGGCCTGACAGCAATGAGCTTGGATCACATGCAAACTACACAAACCTCTGCAGACAGCAGAGATGTGATATCCTGCTGAGAAAGCACTATCTTCTTTCAGGTGGTGTGGGTCAGGTATTTTAAGATAAAGAGTCAGAGGAAGTAGAGTGAGATGGTGGAGAGGATGTGGCTTACAGAGGTGACAACTGGGGAAGAACCAAATGGCTGTTTCAAACCACCTACTTGCACACTTCAAATGCTTAGTTTAAGTATATAGTGCAGATATTGGGACAATACTTAACATCATTAAGTACTTAACATCTTAACATCAAATACTTAACATCACCATGACACTCACTCACACAGAGCACCTTACCTTACCTTACTATGCACAAAGAATCACAGGCTCAGTCCCTGCTTCAGTCATTGCAAGCGCCTCTGATTGATTAATCACCACTATGTGGATACTGTTTTTAGAATTGATTTAGATTAAGTGTTAGTTAGTATAATTTGTATTTTAGTATATTTAGTATATTCTTTATCTTCTACTGTCCTTATTGCTTAGTTGTGTTTTTATATTATATACTTTAATTACTTTTTCTGCTGTTAAAGAATGTGTATGTGTTGTCTGTATGCTGCTGAGACCTTGAATTTCCCCTGGGGATCTATAAAGTATCTATCTATCTATCTATCTATCTATCTATCTATCTATCGAAAAGTGGGCACAATACAAATAAGCGCTCAGTTCACACTAGCAATGTACTGACGGAAGTATGCGGTTTGAGACACAACATATGTGTCCATTTTCTACACCATGCTGTTGCTATATGCTAACTTCAGGCTCTGTGGCTAGCTCAGAGTCATTAGCTGTGCGTTGTTCATTGTTTATCTTGGACCAAATGGACTGTCATGGGTGTTGGCAGGTGATCAACGCCATCGAGCAGGACTACCGGCTGCCACCGCCCATGGACTGCCCTGCCGCCCTGCATCAGCTCATGTTGGACTGCTGGCAGAAGGACCGCAACGCCCGGCCGCGCTTCAACGACATCGTCAACACGCTGGACAAGCTCATCCGCAACCCCACCAGCTTGAAGGCAATGGCCAGCATGCCCCCTGTGTGAGTGGTACACACACACACACACACACACACACACACACACACACACACATTGTAGATGTTTTGAGTACTGAACAGATGCATCTGTATATGTGCAGAAGCAAAAAAGAAATGCCCCGCTGTGGTGACTGCAATTAGATAAATGCTGAAAAAACAGATCCATACACACAAACACACATTCACACACACACACACACACACACACACACACACACACACACACACACACAGACATACCCAGACATGTGCTCTCTCTCTCTCTCGCTCTCTCTCTTTCTCTCTCTCTCACACACACACACACACACACACACACACACACACACACACATTCACACACTCATGCTGCGTGTCTGTCATAAGCCCTGCGTGGTGTAATGTGTGTGTCGGCCGGTGGCCTGTTCCCTCCTGCAGGCCCTCACAGCCCCTGCTGGACAGGTCGGTGCCGGACTTCAACACCTTCAGCTCGGTGGAGGAGTGGCTGGCGGCCATCAAGATGAGCCAGTACCGAGACAACTTCCTCAACTCCGGCTTCACATCACTCCAGCTGGTGGCACAGATGACCTCAGAGTGAGCGCCCTCTCTCACACACACACACACACACATACACACACACACATAGGGGAGATGGGGGGGTTCTGGTGTCAGGGAAAATCAGAACCCCCCCCCCCCCTCCCCATCTCCTCTCTCTCTCTCTCTCTCTCTCTCTCTCTCTCTCTCTCTCTCTCGCCTCACTCTGTCCCCACGTCACCTCCCAGAAAATGACCCACTGGACACAGCACTGTTATTTTAGAAGCTCAGGCTTCCTGGGGCTCTCGGCACATAAAACAATGACGTGTCACGTCTGGCTGAATCCCCTCTGTGACATTCTCTATGTAGCCACTATCTCTCAATTGTTGCGTTTTCTGCATTTCTCAGTAACAGAACTATCTGACTTGACTCACACGTTTGAAAAAGATTGTGGCAGAGTGAGAGCAGAATATTAATTGGAAATAAAAAGGAAAAGATTTGGAAAATTGTTGGGGCATGAAGAAGGTTCTTTGAAGACAGCTTACATTGTTCTGAGCAGATGGCAGCGGGGTGCTGGAAAGGCTATCTCCAGAAGGCAGCACTCGCCATGATCTGACTACATCTAAACGATGTTTCAACTTTCACTCCTAGATGTGAAAATCTCATTACCTCTCTCTTTCTCTCTCTCTCTCTGTCTTCCTCTCTCTGATTTGAACAATATTTTACTTTCTCACACTGCACCCCTCTTGGTCTCCCTCTCTCTCACACACTTTTTCTCTCTTTCTCTCTATCCATCTCTCTGCTCTTCCCTCTCCTGGTCTCTGTTTTTTTTCACTTACTCTATCTCTTCCTCTCTAACTATCTCCCAGCCTTCCTTCTTATGGTTTCTCTCTTTTTCATTTTCTCTCGCTATCTCTGTGGTCTCCCACTTCTTGGTCTCTCTCTCTCTATCTCTGTCTTTCCCACCTTTGATGTAATGCACTCACATGCATGCGTTCCGAACACGGGCATGAACAAAGACTGGTGCCTGATAAGATGTGTGATCCGCTGTTAATTAGTAGCCAGGTTATAATCCTTTGCTCAAACACAGACTCGCACACTCTCTGCGCTTTCATGTGCTAATGCGCCGAAGCGCCTTGCCCCTGCTTCAGTCAGTTGGGGAGTGGGCGGCTTGCCGCCAAGGTCTTCTCCGCCAAGGTCTTCTCCGCCAACGTCCTCTTATCTGTTTATAGAGGCTAGCAGTGCGAATTTAATCGTCAGTTTGGAGGGAGAGAAAAACAAAAACAAAAGTGTTAGTCGTTCTTGAGCTCCTGAGAATTAATTAAATATGTGTTTGCTCTAGTCTCTCATGGATGCTTTGTGACATCCCTCCTCACACACACACACACACACACACGTGCGCACACACACACAACACACACACACACAAACAGAAACACACACACACACACACACACACACACACACACACACACACACACTCACACCAATAAAAATACAGTAAAAATAAAAATTGCCTTCATGTTTGGGGATGTTTGGTGTGTGTTTGAACATGCCTGTTGATTCTGTTGATTAGCACATGAATACAGGCTCCAGGTGCCGGGGAAGGGGGGGGGGCAGCCTTGTTTAGACTAAGAGCACTATCAAAGGGCCCATTTGGCATAAAGAGTTTTTTTTTCCGCTTCTCTGTTGAATCTGTGCCGTGTGTGCACATAAAGTTACAGCTGTTTGTGCATTTATGTGATTGTGCTTATGCATTATTTCCATATTAACTGGGTAGCGCATCATACACACACACACACACACACACACACACACACACACACACACACACACACACACACACCACCCTGTGCA